>NC_091007.1:23152500-23317500 GCF_041146395.1 Eulemur rufifrons | reverse complement strand
AATCATTTGATTCATCAGCTGGGACTCTACCAAGGTTCTATAGACCCCTCTATGAGTGCGCCCAGTAAACTGGCTGGTTCCAAGAAGTATACCGCAGAGCTTTGGAAATAACCACTACATTGAGTATTATTTGCCAGTTTTTGCAGCAACTTTCACAATGATTGTGAAAAGGTTAGGCAGTGCATCCTGAAACCCAAGCTGGCTTCCACAGAAAAAACTACGGTTAGGCCAATCTCCCTTGGAGTTGCCGATAATTGGTACTGGTCCGTGGCAAGAAGCCATTCCTTTAAGTATCATTCCACCTTCCTTTCACAACTATTTTAAAAGGCAGAGCACCTATTGCCATTTAGCTTAAGGATGAGTCGCTGGAGGAAACGTTTTTGTGTGGGGTGGGAGAGGCAGAGCCAGGCCCTCTGTCAGTCCAGTGGTTTGTTTTTATTATCCCCGGAGAGGAGAAGTGGACATGTGTGTGGCAAGTGAAAAGTGTGGATCCTGTTTCAGTCTTAGACTGATACAGGATCGGCACTTTTCATCCTGTTCCTTTAAGAATCCTTTGCTTCATCAGCTGGGAATCCACCATAGTTCTCTACACCCCACTATGTGTGGGCCCACTTAACAGGCTAGTTCAAAGAAGTATGCCACAGAGCATTTGAAATAACCACTACCATGGAAATTATTTGCCAGCTTTTCCAGCACTTTTACCATAATTTTGATAAGGTTCATTTGTGCTTCCTTAAACCCTAGATGGCTTCCATGGACAAACCTATACTGAGGGTTCTCTCGCTTGGTGTTGCCAATACTTGGTACGGGAGTCTGACAAGAATCCAGTCTTTTAATTATCATTGCACCATCTTTTCTCCCTTATATTAAAAGGTGAGCAACTTTCGGCAGTTAGCATAAGGATGAGTCAACGGAGGGGATGTTTTTGGGTGGGATCGGGGTGGTTTGGGGGACAGTCCCTCTGTCAGTCTGGTTGTTTGTGTTTATTATGCCCAGACAGGGAAGTGGATATATTTGTGGCAGGTGAAATGTGCGGATCCTGTTTCAGTTAGACTGAAACAGTATCCGCACTTTTCAGCTGGTTCCATTAAAAATCCTTTGATTCATCAGCTGGGAATCCACCATGGTTCCTTAGAACCCTCCATGCATGGGCCCATGAACTGGCCTGTACCAAGATGTATGCTGCACAGCTTTTGAGATAAACACTACGTGTAGAATTATTTGCCAGTTTCTGCAGCACATATCACCATAATTGTGATAAGGATCGTCTGTGCCTCCTTAAACACAAGATGGCTGCCACGGAGAAAACTATGCTGAGGCCTAGGTCACTTGGATTTCACGACACTTGTTACTGGAGGCTGGAAGGAGGCCATTCTTTTAAGTATCATTCCACCATACTTTCCCCATTATTTTAAAATGCACGGAAACCTTTGCAAGTTAGCATAATAATTAGTAGCTGGAGGGGACATTTTTATTTGTGGGGTCGGTGTGGGTGGGGGGCGCAGGCCCTCTGTCAGTTCGCTGGATTGTTTTTATTTTCCCCAGACCGGAGAAGTGGGCATGTGTGTGGCAGGTGAAAAGTTCGGATCCCGTTTCTGTCTTAGACTGAAACAGAAACTGCACTTTTCACCCCGTTCCATTAAGAATCCCTTGCTTCATCAGCTGGGAATCCACCATGGGCCTCTAGACTGCTCTATGCGTGGGCCCAGTTAACTGGCTAGTTCAAAGAATTATGCCGCAGAGCTTTTCAAGTAACCACTACCATGAGAATTACTTGACCGCTTTTGCAGCACCTTTCACCATAATTGTGATAAGGTTCATCTGTGCCTCCTTAAACCCAAGATGGCTGCCAGGGACAAACGTGTGCTGAGGCCTAGGTGACTTGCTGTTGCGAATACTTGGTATGGGAGTCTGGCAATAAGCCAGTCTTTTAGGTATAATTCCACCATTCTATCTCCATTATTTTAAAAGGCAGAGGACGTATTGCCAGATAGCATAAGGATCAGTCGCTGGAGGGCACGATTTTGTGTGGGGTGGTGGGGGGCGGGGGCAGGCCATCTGTCAATCCGATGGGTTGCTTTTGTTATCCCTAGAGAGGAGAAGTGGGCATGTGTGTTGCAGGCAAAAAGTCAGAATCCTGTTTCAGTCAGGATCTGCACTTTTCAGCCTGTTCCTTTAAGAATCCTTAGATTCATCACCTTGGAATCCACCATGGTTCTCTAGACCCCTCTATGCGTGGGCCCAGGTAACTGGCTTCTTCCAAGAAGTATGCCACAGAGCTTTTGAATTAAACAGTACGTTGAGAATTATTTGCCGGGTTTTCAGCACGTTTCACCATAATTATGATAAAGTTTGTATGTGCCTCCTTAAACCCAACATGGCTGCCACGGGCATAACTATGCTGAGGCGTAGCTGACTTGGTGTTGCCTATTTTTGTTAGTGGAGACTGACAAGAAGCCATTCTTCTAAGTATCACTCCACCGTCCTTTCTCCATTGTTTAAAAATGCAGGGAAATTTTGCAAGTTAGCATAATAATTAGTAGCTGGAGGGGAATTTTTTTGGGGGGATCTGCGTGGGTGGAAGGGGGGCAGGCCCTTTGTCAGTTCGCTGGTTTGTTTTTATTATCCCCAGAGAGGAAAAGTGGGCATGTGTGTGGCAGGTGAAAAGTGGGCATATGTGTGGCAGGTGAAAAGTGTGTGTCCTGTTTCAGTCTTAGACAGACACAGGATCTGCACTTTTCACCCCGTTCCATTAAGAATCCTTTGCTTCATCAGCTGGGAATCCACCATGGTTCTCTAGACCCCTCTTTTAGTGCACACAGAAAACTGCCTGGTTCCAAGAAGTTTTCCTCAGAGCTTTTGAAATAACCACTACTATGGAAATTATTTGCCAGCTTTTCCAGCACTTTTACCATAATTTTGATAAGGTTCATCTGTGCTTCCTAAAACCCTAGATGGCAGCCACGGACAAACCTATGCTGACACCTAGGTCACTTCCTGTTGCCAATAATTGGTATGGGAGTCTGGCAAAAGGCCAGTATTTTAAGTATAATTCCACCATCCTATCTTCATTATTTTAAAACGCAGAGGACCTTTCGCCAGATAGCATAAGGATGAGTCGCTGGAGGGGACCTTTTTGTGTACAGTGTTGGGGGGCGGGGGAGGACATCTGTCAATCCGATTGATTGTTTTTATTATCCCTAGAGAGGAGAAGTGGGCATGTGTGTTGCAGGCAAAAAGTGCATATAGTGTTTCAGTCTCAGACTGAAACAGGATCCGCACTTTTCAGCCTGTTCCTTTAAGAATCCTTTGATTCATCACCTGGGAATCCATCATGGTTCTCTAGACCCCTCTATGCGTGGGCCCAGAAAACTGCCGGGTTCCAAGAAGTATGCCACAGAGCTTTTGAAAAAACCACTACGTTGAGAATTATTTGCCAGGTTTTGCAGCACCTTTCATCATAATTGTCATAAGGTTCGTCTCGAGATGGCTGCCATGGACAAAACTATGCTGAGGCCGAGCTCACTTTGTGTGGCCGATCCTTGGTACTGGAGACTGGAAAGAATACATTCTTTTAAGTATCATTTCACCATCCTTCTCCACTATTTTAAAAGTCAGAGCACCTTTTGGCAGTTAGAATAACAAGGAGTCGCTGGACGGGAAGTTTTTATGTGGGGTCTGGGGGCTGGTGCGGCAAGCCCTCCGCCAGTTCTGTGGTTTCTTTTTATTATCCCCAGAGAGGAGAAGTGGGCATGTGTTTGGCAGGTGAAAAGTGCAGATCCTGTTTCAGAGTATGAAACAGGATCCGCATGTTCATCCTGTTCCTTTAAGAATCCTTTGCTTCATCAGCTGGGAATCCACCATAGTTCTCTACACCGCACTATGCGTGGGCCCAGTTAACTGGCTAGTTCAAAGAAGTATGCCGCAGAGCTTTTGAAATAACCACTACCATGAGAATTATTTAACAGCTTTCGCAGCACCTTTTATTATAATTGTTATAAGGTTCATCTGTGTCTCCTTAAACCCAAGATGGCTGCCATGGACAAACCTATGCTGAGGCCTACGTCACTTGCTGTTGCCAATACTTGGTATGGGAATCTGGCAATAAGCCAGTCTTTTAGGTATAATTCTACCATCCTATCTCCAGTTTTTTAAAAGGCTTATGACCTTTCACCAGATAGCATAAGGACGAGTCGCTGGAGCAGACTATTTTGTGTGGGGTGGTGGGGGCCGGGGGCAGGGCATCTGTAAATCCGATGGGCTGTTTTTGTTATCCCTAGAGATGAGAAGGGCGAATGTGTGTTGCAGGCAAAATGTGCGGATCCTGTTTCACACTTAGACTGAAACAGGATCTGCACTTTTGAGCCTGTTCCTTTAAAAATCCTTTGATTCATCACCTGGGAATCCACCATGGTTCTCTAGACCTCTCTTTGCATGGGCACAGGTAACGGGCTTGTTCCAAGAAGTATGCGACAGAGCTTTTGAATTAACCAGTACTTTTAGAATTGTCAGGTTTTTAGCATGTTTAACCGTAATTGTGATAACGTTTGAATGTGCCTCCTGAAACCCAAGATGGCTGCCACGGACATAACTATGCTGAGGTGTAGCCGACTTGGTGTTGCCTATTTTTGTCAGCAGAGACTAACAAGAAGCCATTCTAAGTATAAGCCCACCGTCATTTTTCCATTGCTAAAAAATGCAGGGAAATTTTGCAAGTTAGCTTTATAATTAGTAGCTGGAGGGTACGTTTTTTTTTTTTTTTCTCGTCGGGTCGGTGTCGATGGGGGGGTCAGGCCCTCTATAAATTTGCTGGTTTGTTTTTATTATCCCCAGAGAGGGGAAGTCGGCATTTGATGGCAGCTGAAAAGTGCGGATACTCTTTCAGAGAATTAAACAGCATTCGCATGGTCATTCCGTTCCTTTAAGAATCCTGGAAGGGCGCGGTGGCTCACGCCTGTAATCCTAGCACTCTGCGAGGCCGAGGCGGGTGGATCGCTCGAGGTCAGGAGTTCGAGACCAGCCTGAGCAAGAGCGAGACCCCGTCTCTACTAAAAATAGAAAGACATTATATGGACAACTAAAAATCTATATAGAAAAAATTAGCCGGGCATAGTGGCGCACGCATGCCTGTAGTCCCAGCTACTCGGGAGGCTGAGGCAGTAGGATCGTTTAAGCCGAGGAGTCTGAGGTTGCTGTGAACTAAGCTGACGCCACGGCACTCACTCTAGCCTGGGCAACAAATTGAGACTCTGTCTCAACAAAAAAAAAAAAAAAAAAAAAAAAAAAAAAAAAAAAGAATCCTTTGCTTCATCAGCTGGGAATCCACCATGGTTCTATATACCCCTCTATGCGTGGGCACAGGTACCTGGCTTGTTCCAAGAAGTATGCCGCAGAGCTTTTCAATTAACCACTACGTTGAAAATTATTTGCAGGTTTTCAGCGTTTCAACATAATTGTGATAAGGTTTGTATGTGCCTGCTGAAACCCAAGATGGCTGCCATGGACATAACTATGCTGAGGCGTAGCTCACTTGGTGTTTCCTATTTTTGTCAGTGGAGACTGACAAGAAGCCATTCTTTTAAGTATAATCTCACCATGATTTTTCCATTGTTTAAAAATGCAGGGAAATTGTGCAAGTTAGCATTATAATTAGTAGCTGGAGGGTACTTTTTTTTTTTTTTGTGGTGTCGGTGTGGATGGGGGTGCAAGGCCCTCTAGATGTTCGCTGGTTTGTTTTTATTATCCCCAGAGAGGAGAAGTGCGCATGTTGTTGGCAGGTGAAAAGTGCGGATTCTGTTTCAAAGAATTAAACAGGATCTGCATGGTCATCCGCTTCCTTTAAGAATCCTTTGCTTCATCAGCTGGGAAACCACCATGGTTCTATATACTCCCGTATGGGTGGGCACAGGTGACTGGCTTGTTCCAAGAAGTATGCCACAGAGGTTTTCAAATAAAAAGTACATTGAAAATTATTTGCAGGTGTTCAGCGTTTTATCATAATTGCGACAACGTTTGTATGTGCCTTGAAACCCAAGATGGCTGCCACAGACATAACTATGCCGAGGCGTAGCTGACTTGGTTTTGCCGATTTTTGTTAGCGGAGACTGACAAGAAGCCATTCTTCTAAGTATCATGCCGCCATCATTTTTCCGTTGGTTAAAAATGAAGGGAAATTTTGGAACTTAGCATTATAATTAGTAGCTGGAGGGTACGGATTTTTTTTTGTGTGTGGTCGATGTGGATGGGGGGGTCAGGCCCTCTGTCAGTTCGCTGGTTAGTTTTTATTATCCCCAGAGAGGAGAAGTGGGCATGTGTTTGGCAGGTGAAAAGGGCGGATTCTGTTTCAGAGAATTAACGATGATCCCCATGGTCAACCCGTTCCTTTAATAATCCTTTACTTCATCAGCTGGAAATCCACCATGGTTCTATATACTCCTCTTTGCGTGGGAACAGGTAACTGGCTTGTTCCAAGAAGTATGCTGCAGAGCTTTTCAATTAACCGGTACGTTGAAAATTATTTGCAGGTGTTCAGCGTTTCACCATAATTGTGATAACGTTTGTTTGTGCCTCCTGAAACCCAAGATGGCTGCCACGAACATAACTATGCTGAGGCGTAGCTGACTTGGTTTTGCCTATTTTTGTTAGTGGAGACTGACAAGAATCCATTCTTCTAAGTATCATCTCAACATCATTTTTCCATTGTTAAAAATGCAGGAAAATTTTGCAAGTTAGCATTATAATTAGTAGCTGGAGGGTACGGTGTTTTTTTTTTTTTTTCCTGTGGGGTCGGTGTGGATGTGTTGGTCAGGCCCTCTGTCAGTTCGCTGGTTTGTTTTTATTATCCCCAGAGAGAAGTGGGTATTAGTATGGCAGGTGAAAACTGCGGATCAGTTTCAGAGAATTAAACAGGATCCACATGGTAATCCCGTTCCTTTATGAATCCTTTGCTTCATGAGCTGGGAATCCACCATGGTTCTATATACTTCTCTATGCGTGGGCACAGGAAACTGGCTTGTTCCAAGAAGTATGCCTCAGAGCTTTTCAATTACCCAGTATGTTGAAAATCCTTTGCAGGTTTTCAGCGTTGCACCATAATTGTGATAACGTGTGTATGTGCCTACTGAAACCAAATATGGCTGCTACGGACATAACTATGCTGAGGCGTAGCTGACTTGGTGTTGCCTATTTTTGTCAGTGGAGACTGACAAGAAGCCATTCTTCTAAGTATCATCCCACCATCATTTCTCCATTGTTTAAAAATGCAGGGAAATTTTGCAAATTGGCATTATAATTAGTAGCTGGAGGGTACTTTTTTTTTGTGGGGTTGGTAAGGATGGGTGTTCAGGCCCTCTGTCCGATCGCTGGTGTGTTTTTATTATCGCCAGAGAAGAGTAGTGGGCATCTGTTTTGCAGGAGAAATCTGCGGATTCTGTTTCAGAGAATTAAACAGGATCCGCATGGTAATCTCATTCCTTTAGGAATCCTTTGCTTCATCAGCTGGGAATCCACCATGGTTCTATATACTCCTCTATGTGTGGGCACAGGTAACTGGCTTGTTCCAAGAAGTATGCCGCAGAGCTTTTCAATTAAGCAGTACGTTGAAAATTATTTGCAGGTTTTCAGCGTTTCAACATAATTTTGATATGTTTGTATGTGTCTCCTGAAACCCAATATGGCTGCCAAGGACATAAGTATGCTGAGGCGTAGCTGACTTTGTGTTGCCTATTTTTGTTAGTGGAGACTGACAAGAAGCCATTCTTCTAAGTATCATCCCACCACCATTTTTCCATTGTTTAAAAATGCAGGGAAATTTTGCAAGTTAGCATTATAATTAGTAGCTGTAGGGTACTTTTTTTTTTTTTTGTAGGGTCAGTGTGGATGGGTTGGTCAGGCCATCTGTCAATTCACTGGTTTGTTTTTATTATCCCCAGAGAGGAGAAGTGGGCATGTGTTTGGCAGGTGAAAAGGGCGGATTCTGTTTCAGAGAATTAAACAGGATCCGCATGGTAATCTGATTCCTTTAAGAATCCTTTGCTTCATCAGCTGGGATTCCACCATGTTTCTATATACTCCTCTATGAGTGGGCACAGGTACCTGGCTTGTTCCAAGAAGTATGCCGCAGAGCTTTTCAATTAACCAGTACGTTGAAAATTATTTGCAGGTTTTCAGCGTTTCACCATAATTTTGATAACGTTTGTATGTGCCTCCTGAAACCCAAGAAGGCTGCGACAGACATAACTATGCTGAGGAGTAGCTGACTTGGTGTTGCCTATTTTTGTCAGTGGAGACTGACAAGAAGCCATTCTTCTAAGTATCATCCCACCACCATATTTCCATTGTTTTAAAATGCCGGGAAATTTTCAAGTTAGCATTATAATTAGTAGCTGGAGGCTACGGTGTTTTTTTCTTTTTTTTTCCTGTGGGGTCGGTGTGGATGTGTTGGTCAGGCCCTCTGTCAGTTCGCTGGTTAGTTGTTATTATCCCCAGAGAGGAGAAGTGGGCATGTGTTTGGCCGGTGAAAAGGGCGGATTCTGTTTCTGAGAATTAACGATGATTCCCATGGTCATCCCATTCCTTTAATAATCCTTTACTTCATCAGCTGGAAATCCACCATGGTTCTATATACTCCCCTTTACGTGGGAACAGGTAACTGGCTTGTTCCAAGTAGTATGCCGTAGAGCTTTTCAATTAACCACTACGTTGAAAATTATTTGCAGGTGTTCAGGGTTTCACCATAATTGTGATAACGTTTGTTTGTGCCTCCTGAAACCCAAGATGGCTGCCACGAACCTAACGATGCTGAGGCGTAGCTGACTTGGTTTTGCCTATTTTTGTTAGTGGAGACTGACAAGAAACCATTCATCTAAGTATCATCTCACCATCATTTTTCCATTGTTTAAAAATGCAGGAAAATTTTGCAAGTTAGCATTGTAATTAGTAGCTGGAGGCTATGGTGTTTTTTTTTTTCCTGTGGGGTCGGTGTGGATGTGTTGGTCAGGCCCTCTGTCAGTTCGCTGGTTTGTTTTTATTATCCCCAGAGAGGAGAAGTGGGTATTAGTATGGCAGGTGAAAACTGCGGATCTGTTTCAGAGAATTAAAGAGGATCCGCATGGTAATCCTGTTCCTTTAAGAATCCTTTGCATCATCAGCTGGGAATCCACCATGGTTCTATATACTTCTCTATGTGTGGGCACAGGAAACTGGCTTGTTCCAAGAAGTATGCCTCAGAGCTTTTCAATTAACCAGTATGTTGAAAATCCTTTGCAGGTTTTCAGCGTTTCACCATAATTGTGATAACGTGTGTATGTGTCTCCTGAAACCCAATATGGCTTCCAAGGACATAAGTATGCTGAGGCGTAGCTGACTTTGTGTTGCCTATTTTTGTTAGTGGAGACTGACAAGAAGCCATTCTTCTAAGTATCATCCCACCATCATTTTTCCATTGTTTAAAAATGCCGGGAAATTTTGCAAGTTAGCATTATAATTAGTAGCTAGAGGGTACTTTTTTTTTTTTTTTGTGGGGTCAGTGTGGATGGGTTGGTCAAGCCATCTGTCAATTCACTGGTTTGTTTTTATTATCCCCAGAGAGGAGAAGTGTGCATGTGTTTGGCAGGTGAAAATGCGGATTCTGTTTCAGAGAATTAAACAGGATCCGCATGGTCATCTCATTCCTTTAACAATCCTTTGCTTCATCAGCTGGGATTCCACCATGTTTCTATATACTACTCTATGCGTGGGCACAGGTACCTGGCTTGTTCCAAGAAGTATGCCGCAGAGCTTTTCAATTAACCACTACGTTGAAAATTATTTGCAGGTTTTCAGCGTTTCACCATAATTTTGATAACGTTTGTATGTGCCTCCTGAACCCCAAGAACGCTGCGACGGACATAACTATGCTGAGGAGTAGCTGACTTGGTGTTGCCTATTTTTGTTAGTGGAGACTGACAAGAAGCCATTCTTCTAAGTATCATCCCACCACCATTTTTGCATTGTTTTAAAATGCAGGGAAATTTTGCAAGTTAGCATTATAATTAGTAGCTGGAGGGTACGGTTTTTTTTTGTGTGTGGGCGATGTGGATGGGGGGGGTCAGGCCCTCTGTCAGTTCGCTGGTTAGCTTTTATTATCCCCAGAGAGGAGAAGTGGGCATGTGTTTGGCAGGTGAAAAGAGCGGATTCTGTTTCAGAGAATTAACGATGATCCCCATGGTCATCCCGTTCCTTTAATAATCCTTTACTTCATCAGCTGGAAATCCACCATGGTTCTATATACTCCTCTTTGCGTGGGAACAGGTAAGTGGCTTGTTCCAAGAAGTATGCCGCAGAGCTTTTCAATTAACCAGTACGTTGAAAATTATTTGCAGGTGTTCAGCGTTTCACCATAATTGTGATAACATTTGTTTATGCCTCCTGAAACCCAAGATGGCTGCCACGAACATAACGATGCTGAGGCGTAGCTGAATTGGTTTTGCCTATTTTTGTTAGTGGGGACTGACAAGAATCCATTCTTCTAAGTATCATCTCATCATCATTTTTCCATTGTTTAAAAATGCAGGAAAATTTTGCAAGTTAGCATTGTAATTAGTAGCTGGAGGCTACGGTGTTTTTTTTTTTTTTTTCCTGTGGGGTCGGTGTGGATGTGTTGGTCAGGCCCTCTGTCAGTTCGCTGGTTTGTTTTTATTATCCCCAGACAGGAGAAGTGGGTATTAGTATGGCAGGTGAAAGCTGCGGATCAGTTTCAGAGAATTAAACAGGATCCGCATGGTCATCCTGTTCCTTTAAGAATCCTTTGCTTCATGAGCTGGGAATCCACCATGGTTCTATATACTTCTCTATGCGTGGGCACAGGAAACTGGCTTGTTCCAAGAAGCATGCCTCAGAGCTTTTCAATTAACCAGTATGTTGAAAATCCTTTGCAGGTTTTCAGCGTTTCACCATAATTGTGATAACGTGTGTATGTGCCTACTGAAACCAAATATGGCTGCTACGGACATAACTATGCTGAGGCGTAGCTGACTTGGTGTTGCCTATTTTTGTCAGTGGAGACTGACAAGAAGCCATTTTTCTAAGCATCATCCCACCATCATTTCTCCATTGTTTAAAAATGCAGGGAAATTTGGCAAATTGGCATTATAATTAGTAGCTGCAGGGTAGTTTTTTTTTTGTAGGGTCGGTAAGGATGGGTGTTCAGGCCCTGTGTCAGATCGCTGGTTTGTTTTTATTATCCCCAGAGAAGAGTAATGGGCATGTGTTTGACAGGTGAAAAGCGCGGATTCTGTTTCAGAGAATTAAACAGGATCCGCATGGTCATCTCATTCCTTTAAGAATCCTTTGCTTCATCAGCTCGGATTCCACCATGTTTCTATATACTCCTCTATGCGTGGGCACAGGTACCTGGCTTGTTCCAAGAAGTATGCTGGAGAGTTTTCAAATTAACCAGTACGTTGAAAATTATTTGCAGGTTTTCAGCGTTTCACCATAATTTTGATAAGGTTTGTATGTGCCTCCTGAAACCCAAGAAGGCTGCGACGGACATAACTATGCGGAGGAGTAGCTGACTTGGTGTTGCCTATTTTTGTTAGTGGAGACAGACAAGAAGCCATTCTTCTAAGTATCATCCCACCACCATTTTTCCATTGTTTTAAAATGCAGGGAAATTTTGCAAGTTAGCATTATAATTAGTAGCTGGAGGGTACGTTTTTTTTTTGTGTGGTCGATGTGGACGGGGGGGTCAGGCCCTCTGTCAGTTCGCTGGTTAGTTTTTATTATCCCCAGAGAGGAGAAGTGGGAATGTGTTTGGCAGGTGAAAAGGGCGGATTCTGTTTCAGAGAATTAACGATGATCCCCATGCTCAACCTGTTCCTTTAATAATCCTTAACTTCATCAGCTGGAAATCCACCATGGTTCTATATACTCCTCTTTGCGTGGGAACAGGTAAGTGGCTTGTTCCAAGAAGTATGCCGCAGAGCTTTTCAATTAACCACTACGTTGAAAATTATTTGCAGGTGTTCAGCGTTTCACCATAATTGTGATAACGTTTGTTTGTGCCTCCTGAAACCCAAGAAGGCTGCAACGGACATAACTATGCTGAGGTGTAGCTGACTTTGTTTTGCCTATTTTTGTTAGTGGAGACTGACAAGAATCCATTCTTCTAAGTATCATCTCACCATCATTTTTCCATTGTTTAAAAATGCAGGAAAATTTTGCAAGTTAGCATTGTAATTAGTAGCTGGAGGCTACGGTTTTTTTTTTTTTTTTTTTTTCCTGTGAGGTCGGTGTGGATGTGTTGGTCAGGCCCTCTGTCAGTTCGCTGGTTTGTTTTTATTATCCCCAGAGAGGAGAAGTGGGTATTAGTATGGCAGGTGAAAACTGCGGATCTGTTTCAGATAATTAAACAGGATCCGCATGGTAATCCCGTTCCTTTAAGAATCCTTTGCTTCATGAGCTGGGAATCCACCATGGTTCTATATACTTCTCTATGCGTGGGCACAGGAAACTGGCTTGTTCCAAGAAGTATGCCTCAGAGCTTTTCAATTAACCAGTTTGTTGAAAATCCTTTGCAGGTTTTCAGCGTTTCACCATAATTGTGATAACGTGTGTATGTGCCTACTGAAACCAAATATTGCTGCTACGGACATAACTATGCTGAGGCGTAGCTGACTTGGTGTTGCCTATTTTTGTCAGTGGAGACTGACGAGAAGCCATTCTTCTAAGTATCATCCCACCATCATTTTTCCATTGTTTAAAAATGTAGGGAAATTTTGCAAGTTATCATTATAATTAGAAGCTGGAGGGTACTTTTTTTTTTTTTTGTGGGGTCAGTGTGGATGTGTTGGTCAGGCCATCTGTCAATTCACTGGTTTGTTTTTATTACCCCCAGAGAGGAGAAATGGGCATGTGTTTGGCAGGTGAAAAGTGCGGATTCTCTTTCAGAGAATTAAACAGGATCCGCATGGTCATCTCATTCCTTTAAGAATCCTTTGCTTCATCAACTGGGATTCCACCATGCTTCTATATACTCCTCTATGCGTGGGCACAGGTACCTGGCTTGTTCCAAGAAGTATGCTGGAGAGTTTTCAAATTAACCAGTAGGTTGAAAATTATTTGCAGGTTTTCAGTGTTTCACCATAATTTTGATAACGTTTGTATGTGCCTCCTGAAACCCAAGAAGACTGCGACGGACATAACTATGCTTAGGAGTAGCTGACTTGATGTTGCCTATTTTTCTTAGTGGAGACAGACAAAAAGCCATTCTTCTAAGTATCATCCCACCACCATTTTTCCATTGTTTTAAAATACAGGGAAATTTGGCAAGTTAGCATTATAATTAGTAGCTGGAGGGTACGGTTTTATTTTGTGTGTGGTCGATGTGGATGGGGGGGTCAGGCCCTCTGTCAGTTCCCTGGTTAGTTTTTATTATCCCCAGAGAGGAGAAGTGGGCATGTGTTTGGCAGGTGAAAAGGGCGGATTCTGATTCAGAGAATTAACGATGATCCCCATGGTCATCCCGTTCCTTTAATAAACCTTTACTTCATCAGCTGGAAATCCACCATGGTTCTATATACTCCTCTTTGCGTGGGAACAGGTAACTGGCTTGTTCCAAGAAGTATGCCGCACAGCTTTTCAATTAACCAGTACGTTGAAAATTATTTGCAGGTGTTCAGGGTTTCACCATAATTGTGATAACGTTTGTATGTGCCTTGAAACCCAAGAAGGCTGCGACGGACATAACTATGCTGAGGAGTAGCTGACTTGGTGTTGCCTATTTTTGTCAGTGGAGACTACAAGAAGCCATTCTTCTAAGTGTCATCCCACCACCATTTTTCCATTGTTTTAAAATGCAGGGAAATTTTGCAAGTTAGCATTATAATTAGAAGCTGGAGGGTACTTTTTTTTTTTGTGTGTGTGTGGTCGATGTGGATGGGGGGGTCAGGCCCTCTGTCAGTTCGCTGGTTTGTTTTTATTATCCCCAGAGAGGAGAAGTGGGCATGTGTTTGGCAGGTGAAAAGGGCGGATTCTGTTTCAGAGAATTAACGATGATCCACACGGTCATCCCCTTCCTTTAATAATCCTTTACTTCATAAGCTGGAAATCCACCATGGTTCTATATACTCCTCTTTGCGTGGGAACAGGTAACTGGCTTGTTCCAAGAAGTATGCTAGAGATTTTTCAAATTAACCAGTACGTTGAAAATTATTTGCAGGTTTTCAGCGTTTCAGGATAATTTTGATAACATTTGTATGTGCCTCCTGAAACCCAAGAAGGCTGCGACGGACATAACTATGCTGAGGAGTAGCTGACTTGGTGTTGCCTATTTTTGTTAGTGGAGACAGACAAGAAGCCATTCTTCTAAGTATCATCCCACCACCATTTTTCCATTGTTTTAAAATGCAGGGAAATTTTGCAAGTTAGCATTATAATTAGTAGCTGGAGGGTACGGTTTTTTTTGTGTGTGGTCGATGTGGATGGGGGGGTCAGGCCCTCTGTCAGTTCGCTGGTTAGTTTTTATTATCCCCAGAGAGGAGAAGTGGGCATGTGTTTGGCAGGTGAAAAGTTCGGATTCTGTTTCAGAGAATGAAACAGGATCCGCATGTTCATCCCGTTCCTTTAGGAAACTTTTGCTTCATCAGCTGGGAATCCACCATGGTTCTATATACTCCTCTATGTGTGGGCACAGGTAACTGGCTTGTTCGAAGAAGTATGCCGCAGAACTTTTCAATTATGCAGTACGTTGAAAACTATTTGCAGATTTTCAGCGTTTGACCATAATTCTTATAACGTTTGTATGTGTCACCTGAAACCCAATATGGCTGCCATGGACATAAGTATGCTGAGGCGTAGCTGACTTCGTGTTGCCTATTTTTGTCAGTGGAGACTGACAAGAAGCCATTCTTCTAAGTATCATCCCACCATCACTTTTCCATTGTTTAAAAATGTAGGGAAATTTTGCAAGTTATCATTATAATTAGAAGCTGGAGGGTACTTTTTTTTTTTTTTGTGGGGTCAGTGTGGATGTGTTGGTCAGGCCATCTGTCAATTCACTGGTTTGTTTTTATTATCCCCAGAGAGGAGAAATGGGCATGTGTTTGGCAGGTGAAAAGTGCGGATTCTCTTTCAGAGAATTAAACAGGATCCGCATGGTCATCTCATTCCTTTAAGAATCCTTTGCTTCATCAACTGGGATTCCACCATGCTTCTATATACTCCTCTATGCGTGGGCACAGGTACCTGGCTTGTTCCAAGAAGTATGCTGGAGAGTTTTCAAATTAACCAGTAGGTTGAAAATTATTTGCAGGTTTTCAGTGTTTCACCATAATTTTGATAACGTTTGTATGTGCCTCCTGAAACCCAAGAAGACTGCGACGGACATAACTATGCTTAGGAGTAGCTGACTTGATGTTGCCTATTTTTCTTAGTGGAGACAGACAAAAAGCCATTCTTCTAAGTATCATCCCACCACCATTTTTCCATTGTTTTAAAATACAGGGAAATTTGGCAAGTTAGCATTATAATTAGTAGCTGGAGGGTACGGTTTTATTTTGTGTGTGGTCGATGTGGATGGGGGGGTCAGGCCCTCTGTCAGTTCCCTGGTTAGTTTTTATTATCCCCAGAGAGGAGAAGTGGGCATGTGTTTGGCAGGTGAAAAGGGCGGATTCTGTTTCAGAGAATTAACGATGATCCCCATGGTCATCCCGTTCCTTTAATAAACCTTTACTTCATCAGCTGGAAATCCACCATGGTTCTATATACTCCTCTTTGCATGGGAACAGGTAACTGGCTTGTTCCAAGAAGTATGCCGCACAGCTTTTCAATTAACCAGTACGTTGAAAATTATTTGCAGGTGTTCAGGGTTTCACCATAATTGTGATAACGTTTGTATGTGCCTTGAAACCCAAGAAGGCTGCGACGGACATAACTATGCTGAGGAGTAGCTGACTTGGTGTTGCCTATTTTTGTCAGTGGAGACTACAAGAAGCCATTCTTCTAAGTGTCATCCCACCACCATTTTTCCATTGTTTTAAAATGCAGGGAAATTTTGCAAGTTAGCATTATAATTAGAAGCTGGAGGGTACTTTTTTTTTTTGTGTGTGTGTGGTCGATGTGGATGGGGGGGTCAGGCCCTCTGTCAGTTCGCTGGTTTGTTTTTATTATCCCCAGAGAGGAGAAGTGGGCATGTGTTTGGCAGGTGAAAAGGGCGGATTCTGTTTCAGAGAATTAACGATGATCCACACGGTCATCCCCTTCCTTTAATAATCCTTTACTTCATAAGCTGGAAATCCACCATGGTTCTATATACTCCTCTTTGCGTGGGAACAGGTAACTGGCTTGTTCCAAGAAGTATGCTAGAGATTTTTCAAATTAACCAGTACGTTGAAAATTATTTGCAGGTTTTCAGCGTTTCAGGATAATTTTGATAACATTTGTATGTGCCTCCTGAAACCCAAGAAGGCTGCGACGGACATAACTATGCTGAGGAGTAGCTGACTTGGTGTTGCCTATTTTTGTTAGTGGAGACAGACAAGAAGCCATTCTTCTAAGTATCATCCCACCACCATTTTTCCATTGTTTTAAAATGCAGGGAAATTTTGCAAGTTAGCATTATAATTAGTAGCTGGAGGGTACGGTTTTTTTTGTGTGTGGTCGATGTGGATGGGGGGGTCAGGCCCTCTGTCAGTTCGCTGGTTAGTTTTTATTATCCCCAGAGAGGAGAAGTGGGCATGTGTTTGGCAGGTGAAAAGTTCGGATTCTGTTTCAGAGAATGAAACAGGATCCGCATGTTCATCCCGTTCCTTTAGGAAACTTTTGCTTCATCAGCTGGGAATCCACCATGGTTCTATATACTCCTCTATGTGTGGGCACAGGTAACTGGCTTGTTCGAAGAAGTATGCCGCAGAACTTTTCAATTATGCAGTACGTTGAAAACTATTTGCAGATTTTCAGCGTTTGACCATAATTCTTATAACGTTTGTATGTGTCACCTGAAACCCAATATGGCTGCCATGGACATAAGTATGCTGAGGCGTAGCTGACTTCGTGTTGCCTATTTTTGTCAGTGGAGACTGACAAGAAGCCATTCTTCTAAGTATCATCCCACCATCACTTTTCCATTGTTTAGAAATGCAGGGAAATTTTGCAAGTTATCATTATAATTAGTAGCAGAAGGGTACTTTTTTTTTTTTGTGGGGTCAGTGTGGATGGGTTGGTCAGGCCATCTGTCAATTTACTGGTTTGTTTTTATTATCCCCAGAGAGGAGAAGTGGGCATGTGTTTGGCAGATGAAAAGGGCGGATTCTGTTTCAGAGAATTAAACAGGATCCGCATGGTCATCTCATTCCTTTAAGAATCCTTTGCTTCATCAGCTGGGATTCCACCATGTTTCTATATACTCCTCTATGCGTGGGCACAGGTACCTGGCTTGTTCCAAGAAGTATGCTGGAGAGTTTTCAAATTAACCAGTAGGTTGAAAATTATTTGCAGGTTTTCAGCGTTTCACCATAATTTTGATAACGTTTGTATGTGCCTCCTGAAACCCAAGAAGGCTGCGACGGACATAACTATGCTGAGGAGTAGCTGACTTGATGTTGCCTATTTTTCTTAGTGGAGACAGACAAAAAGCCATTCTTCTAAGTATCATCCCACCACCATTTTTCCATTGTTTTAAAATACAGGGAAATTTGGCAAGTTAGCATTATAATTAGTAGCTGGAGGGTACGGTTTTATTTTGTGTGTGTTCGATGTGGATGGGGGGGTCAGGCCCTCTGTCAGTTCCCTGGTTAGTTTTTATTATCCCCAGAGAGGAGAAGTGGGCATGTGTTTGGCAGGTGAAAAGGGCGGATTCTGTTTCAGAGAATTAACGATGATCCCCATGGTCATCCCGTTCCTTTAATAAACCTTTACTTCATCAGCTGGAAATCCACCATGGTTCTATATACTCCTCTTTGCGTGGGAACAGGTAACTGGCTTGTTCCAAGAAGTATGCCGCACAGCTTTTCAATTAACCAGTACGTTGAAAATTATTTGCAGGTGTTCAGGGTTTCACCATAATTGTGATAACGTTTGTATGTGCCTTGAAACCCAAGAAGGCTGCGACGGACATAACTATGCTGAGGAGTAGCTGACTTGGTGTTGCCTATTTTTGTCAGTGGAGACTACAAGAAGCCATTCTTCTAAGTGTCATCCCACCACCATTTTTCCATTGTTTTAAAATGCAGGGAAATTTTGCAAGTTAGCATTATAATTAGAAGCTGGAGGGTACTTTTTTTTTTTGTGTGTGTGTGGTCGATGTGGATGGGGGGGTCAGGCCCTCTGTCAGTTCGCTGGTTTGTTTTTATTATCCCCAGAGAGGAGAAGTGGGCATGTGTTTGGCAGGTGAAAAGGGCGGATTCTGTTTCAGAGAATTAACGATGATCCACACGGTCATCCCCTTCCTTTAATAATCCTTTACTTCATAAGCTGGAAATCCACCATGGTTCTATATACTCCTCTTTGCGTGGGAACAGGTAACTGGCTTGTTCCAAGAAGTATGCTAGAGATTTTTCAAATTAACCAGTACGTTGAAAATTATTTGCAGGTTTTCAGCGTTTCAGGATAATTTTGATAACATTTGTATGTGCCTCCTGAAACCCAAGAAGGCTGCGACGGACATAACTATGCTGAGGAGTAGCTGACTTGGTGTTGCCTATTTTTGTTAGTGGAGACAGACAAGAAGCCATTCTTCTAAGTATCATCCCACCACCATTTTTCCATTGTTTTAAAATGCAGGGAAATTTTGCAAGTTAGCATTATAATTAGTAGCTGGAGGGTACGGTTTTTTTTGTGTGTGGTCGATGTGGATGGGGGGGTCAGGCCCTCTGTCAGTTCGCTGGTTAGTTTTTATTATCCCCAGAGAGGAGAAGTGGGCATGTGTTTGGCAGGTGAAAAGTTCGGATTCTGTTTCAGAGAATGAAACAGGATCCGCATGTTCATCCCGTTCCTTTAGGAAACTTTTGCTTCATCAGCTGGGAATCCACCATGGTTCTATATACTCCTCTATGTGTGGGCACAGGTAACTGGCTTGTTCGAAGAAGTATGCCGCAGAACTTTTCAATTATGCAGTACGTTGAAAACTATTTGCAGATTTTCAGCGTTTGACCATAATTCTTATAACGTTTGTATGTGTCACCTGAAACCCAATATGGCTGCCATGGACATAAGTATGCTGAGGCGTAGCTGACTTCGTGTTGCCTATTTTTGTCAGTGGAGACTGACAAGAAGCCATTCTTCTAAGTATCATCCCACCATCACTTTTCCATTGTTTAGAAATGCAGGGAAATTTTGCAAGTTATCATTATAATTAGTAGCAGAAGGGTACTTTTTTTTTTTTGTGGGGTCAGTGTGGATGGGTTGGTCAGGCCATCTGTCAATTTACTGGTTTGTTTTTATTATCCCCAGAGAGGAGAAGTGGGCATGTGTTTGGCAGATGAAAAGGGCGGATTCTGTTTCAGAGAATTAAACAGGATCCGCATGGTCATCTCATTCCTTTAAGAATCCTTTGCTTCATCAGCTGGGATTCCACCATGTTTCTATATACTCCTCTATGCGTGGGCACAGGTACCTGGCTTGTTCCAAGAAGTATGCTGGAGAGTTTTCAAATTAACCAGTAGGTTGAAAATTATTTGCAGGTTTTCAGCGTTTCACCATAATTTTGATAACGTTTGTATGTGCCTCCTGAAACCCAAGAAGGCTGCGACGGACATAACTATGCTGAGGAGTAGCTGACTTGGTGTTGCCTATTTTTGTTAGTGGAGACAGACAAGAAGCCATTCTTCTAAGTATCATCCCACCACCATTTTTCCATTGTTTTAAAAGGCAGGGAAACTTTGCAAGTTAGCATTATAATTAGTAGCTGGAGGGTACGGTTTTTTTTGTGTGTGTGGTCGATGTCGATGGGGGGATCACGCCCTCTGTCAGTTCGCTGGTTAGTTTTTATTATCCCCAGAGAGGAGAAGTGGGCATGTGTTTGGCAGGTGAAAAGGGCGGATTCTGTTTCAGAGAATTAAACAGGATCCGCATGGTCATCTCATTCCTTTAAGAATCCTTTGCTTCATAGGCTGGGATTCCACCATGTTTCTAAATACTCCTCTGTGCCTGGGCACAGGTACCTGGCTTGTTCCAGGAAGTATGCTGGAGAGTTTTCAAATTAACCAGTACGTTGAAAATTATTTGCATGTTTTCAGCGTTTCACCATAATTTTGATAACGTTTGTATGTGCCTCCTGAAACCCAAGAAGGCTGCGACGGACATAACTATGCTGAGGAGTAGCTGACTTGGTGTTGCCTATTATTGTTAGCGGAGACAGACAGGAAGCCATTCTTCTAAGTATCATCCCACCACCACTTTTCCATTGTTTTCAAATGCAGGGAAATTTTGCAAGTTAGCATTATAATTAGTAGCTGGAGCGTACGGTTTTTTTGTGTGTGTGGTCGATGTGGATGGGGGGGTCAGGCCCTCTGTCAGTTCGCTCGTTAGTTTTTATTATCCCCAGAGAGGAGAAGTGGGCATGTGTTTGGCAGGTGAAAAGGGCGGATTCTGTTTCAGAGAATTAACGATGATCCCCATGGTCATCCCGTTCCTTTAATAATCCTTTACTTCATCAGCTGGAAATCCACCATGGTTCTATATACTCCTCTTTGCGTGGGAACAGGTAAGTGGCTTGTTCCAAGAAGTATGCCGCAGAGCTTTTCAATTAACCACTACGTTGAAAATTATTTGCAGGTGTTCAGCGTTTCACCATAATTGTGATAACGTTTGTTTGTGCCTCCTGAAACCGAAGAAGGCTGCCATGGACATAACTATGCTGAGGTGTAGCTGACTTGGTTTTGCCTATTTTTGTTAGTGGACACTGACAAAAATCCATTCTTCTAAGCATCATCTCACCATCATTTTTCCATTGTTTAAAAATGCAGGAAAATTTTGCAAGTTAGCATTATATTTAGTAGCTGGAGGCTACGGTGCTTTTTTTTTTTTTCCCGTGGGGTCGGTGTGGATGTGTTGGTCAGGCCCTCTGTCAGTTCGCTGGTTTGTTTTTATTATCCCCAGAGAAGAGAAGTGGGTATTAGTATGGCAGGTGAAAACTGCGGATCTGTTTCAGAGAATTAAACAGGATCCGCATGGTAATCCCGTTCTTTTTTTTTTTTTTTTTTTTTGAGACAGAGTCTCACTCTGTTGCCCAGGCTAGAGTGAGTGCCGTGGCGTCAGCCTAGCTCACAGCAACCTCAAACTCCTGAGCTCAAGCGATCCTCCTGTCTCAGCCTCCCGAGTAGCTGGGACTACAGGCATGCGCCACCATGCCCGGCTAATTTTTTTCTATATATATTTTTAGCTGTCCATATAATTCTTTCTATTTTTAGTAGAGATGGGGTCTCGCTCTTGCTCAGGCTGGTCTCGAACTCCTGAGCTCAAACGATCCGCCCACCTCGGCCTCCTAGAGAGCTAGGATTACAGGCGTGAGCCACCGCGCCCGGCCTGGTAATCCCATTCTTTTAAGAATCCTTTGCTTCATGAGCTGGGAATCCACCATGGTTCTATCTACTTGTCTATGCGTGGGCACAGGAAACTGGCTTGTTCCAAGAAGTATGCCTCAGATCTTTTCAATTAACCAGTATGTTGAAAATCCTTTGCAGGTTTTCAACGTTTCACCATAATTGTGATAACGTGTGTATGTGCCTACTGAAACCAAATATGGCTGCTACGGACATAACTATGCTGAGGCGTAGCTGACTTGGTGTTGCCTATTTTTGTCAGTGGAGACTGACAAGAAGCCATTTTTCTAAGTATCATCCCAGCATCATTTCTTCATTGTTTAAAAATGCAGGGAAATTTTGCAAATTAGCATTATAATTAGTAGCTGGAGGGTACTTTTTTTTTTTTGTAGGGTCGGTCAGGATGGGTGTTCAGGCCTTCTGTCAGATCGCTGGTTTGTTTTTATTATCCCCAGAGAAGAGTAGTGGGCATGTGTTTGGCAGGTGAAAAGTGCGGATTCTGTTTCAGAGAATTAAAGAGGATCCGCATGGTCATCTCATTCCTTTAAGAATCCTTTGCTTCATCAGCTGGGAATCCACCATGTTTCTATATACTCCTCTATGCGTGGGCACAGGTACCTGGCTTGTTCCAAGAAGTATGCTGGAGAGTTTTCAAATAAACCAGTACGTTGAAAATTATTTGCAGGTTTTCAGCGTTTCACCATAATTTTGATAACGTTTGTATGTGCCTCCTGAAACCCAAGAAGGCTGCGACGGACATAACTATGCTGAGGAGTAGCTGACTTGGTGTTGCCTATTTTTGTTAGTGGAGACAGACAAGAAGCCATTCTTCTAAATATGATCCCACCACCATTTTTCCAGTGTTTTAAAAGGCAGGGAAATTTTGCAAGTTAGCATTATAATTGGAAGCTGGAGGGTACGGTTTTTTTTGTGTGTGGTCGATGTGGATGGGGGGGTCAGGCCCTCTGTCAGTTTGCTGGTTAGTTTTTATTATCCCCAGAGAGGAGAAGTGGGCATGTGTTTGGCAGGTGAAAAGGGGAGATTCTGTTTCAGAGAATTAACGATGATCCCCATGGTCATCCCGTTCCTTTAATAATCCTTTACTTCATCAGCTGGAAATGCACCATGGTTCTATATACTCCTCTTTGCGTGGGAACAGGTAACTGGCTTGTTCCAAGAAGTATACCGCAGAGCTTTTCAATTAACCACTACGTTGAAAATTATTTTCAGGTGTTCAGCGTTTCACCATAATTGTGATAACGTTTGTTTGTGCCTCCTGAAACCCAAGAAGGCTGCGACGGACATAACTATGCTGAGGAGTAGCCGACTTGGGGTTGCCTATTTTTGTTAGTGGAGACAGACAAGAAGCCATTCTTCTAAGTATCATCCCACCACCATTTTTCCATTGTTTTAAAAGGCAGGGAAATTTTGCAAGTTCACATTATAGTTAGTAGCTGGAGGGTACGGTTTTTTTGTGTGTGTGGTCGTTGTGGATGTGTTGGTCAGGCCCTCTGTCAGTTCGCTGGTTAGTTTTTATTAACCCCAGAGAGGAGAAGTGGGCATGTGTTTGGCAGGTGAAAAGGGCGGATTCTGTTTCAGAGAATTAACGATGATCCCCATGGTCATCCCGTTCCTTTAATAATCTTTTACTTCATCAGCTGGAAATCCATCATGGTTCTATATACTCCTCTTTGCGTGGGAACAGGAAACTGGCTTGTTCCAAGAAGTATGCCACGGAGCTTTTCAATTAACCACTACGTTGAAAATTATTTGCACATGTTGAGCGTTTCACCATAATTGTGATAACGTTTGTTTGTGCCTCCTGAAACCCAAGAAGGCTGCGACAGACATAACTATGCTGAGGAGTAGCTGACTTGGTGTTGCCTATTTTTGTCAGTGGAGACTGACAAGAAGCCATTCTTCTAAGTATCATCCCACCATCATTTCTCCATTGTTTAAAAATGCAGGGAAATTTTGCAAATTGGCATTATAATTAGTAGCTGGAGGGTACTTTTTTTTTTGTTGGGTCGGACAGGATGGGTGTTCAGGCCCTCTGTCAGATCGCTGGTGTGTTTCTATTATCCCCAGAGAGGAGAAGTGGGTATTAGTATGGCAGGTGAAAACTTCGGATCTCATTCAGAGAATTAAACAGGATCCGCATGGTCATCTCATTCCTTTAAGAATCCTTTGCTTCATCAGCTGGGATTCCACCATGTTTCTATATACTCCTCTATGCGTGGACACAGGTACCTGGCTTGTTCCAAGAAGTATGCTGGAGAGTTTTCAAATTAACCGGTACGTTGAAAATTATTTGCAGGTTTTCAGCGTTTCACCATAATTTTGATAACGTTTGTATGTGCCTCCTGAAACCCAAGAAGGCTGCGATGGACATAACTATGCTGAGGAGTAGCTGACTTGGTGTTGCCTATTTTTGTTAGTGGAGACAGACAAGAAGCCATTCTTCTAAATATGATCCCACCACCATTTTTCCAGTGTTTTAAAATGCAGGGAAATTTTGCAAGTAGCATTATAATTAGAAGCTAGAGGGTACGGTTTTTTTTTGTGTGTGGTCGATGTGGATGGGGGGGTCAGGCCCTATGTCAGTTCGCTGGTTAGTTTTTATTATCCCCAGAGAGGAGAAGTGGGCATGTGTTTGGCAGGTGAAAAGGGCGGATTCTGTTTCAGAGAATTAACGATGATCCCCATGGTCATCCCGTTACTTTAATAATCTTTTACTTCATCAGCTGGAAATCCACCATGGTTCTATATACTCCTCTTTGCGTGGGAACAGGAAACTGGCTTGTTCCAAGAAGTATGCCACAGAGCTTTTCAATTAACCACTACGTTGAAAATTATTTGCACGTGTTGAGCGTTTCACCATAATTGTGATAACGTTTGTTTGTGCCTCCTGAAACCCAAGAAGGCTGCGACGGACATAACTATTCTGAGGAGTAGCTGACTTGGTGTTGCCTATTTTTGTTAGTGGAGACTGACAAGAAGCCATTCTTCTAAGTATCATCCCACCACCATTTTTCCATTGTTTTAAAATGCAGGGAAATTTTGCAAGTTAGCATTATAATTAGTAGCTGGAGGGTACGGTTTTTTTTTGTGTGTGGTCGATGTGGATGGGGGGGTCAGGCCCTCTGTCAGTTCGCTGGTTAGTTTTTATTATCCCCAGAGAGGAGAAGTGGGCATGTGTTTGGCAGGTGAAAAGGGCGGATTCTGTTTCAGAGAATTAACGATGATCCCCATGTTCATCCCGTTCCTTTAATAATCCTTTACTTCATCAGCTGGAAATCCACCATGGTTCTATATACTCCTCTTTGCGTGGGAACAGGTAACTGGCTTGTTCCAAGAAGTATACCGCAGAGCTTTTCAATTAACCAGTACTTTGAAAATTATTTGCAGGTGTTCAGCGTTTCACCATAATTGTGATAAAGTTTGTTTGTGCCCCCTGAAACCCAAGAAGGCTGCGACGGACATAACGATGCTGAGGAGTAGCTGACTTGGTGTTGCCTATTTTTGTCAGTGGAGACTGACAAGAAGCCATTCTTCTAAGTATCATCCCACCACCATTTTTCCATTGTTTTAAAATGCAGGTAAATTTTGCAAGTTAGCATTATAATTAGTAGCTGGAGGGTAAGGATTTTTTTTTTGGGTGTGGTCGATGTGGATGGGGGGTCAGGCCCTCTGTCAGTTCGCTGGTTAGTTTTTATTATCCCCAGAGAGGAGAAGTGGGCATGTGTTTGGCAGGTGAAAAGGGCGGATTCTGTTTCAGAGAATTAACGATGATCCCCACGGTCATCCCGTTCCTTTAATAATCCTTTACTTCATCAGCTGGAAATCCACCATGGTTCTGTATACTCCTTTTTGCGTGGGAACAGGTAACTGGCTTGTTCCAAGATGTATGCCGCAGAGCTTTTCAATTAACCACTACGTTGAAAATTATTTGCAGGTGTTCAGCGTTTCACCATAATTGTGATAACGTTTGTTTGTGCCTCCTGAAACCCAAGAAGGTTGCGACGGACATAACTATCCTGAGGAGTAGCTGACTTGGTGTTGCCTATTTTTGTCAGTGGAGACTGACAAGAAGCCATTCTTCTAAGTATCATCCCACCATCATTTCTCTATTGTTTAAAAATGCAGGGAAATTTTGCAAATTGGCATTATAATTAGTACCTGGAGGGTACTTTTTTTTTTGTGGGGTCGGTCAGGATGGGTGTTCAGGCCCTCTGTGAGATCGCTGGTTTGTTTTTATTATACCCAGAGAAGAGTAGTGGGCATGTGTTTGGCAGGTGAAAAGTGCGTATTCTGTTTCAGAGAATTAAACACGTTCCGCATGGTCATCTCCTTCCTTTAAGAATCCTTTGCTTCATCAGCTGGGATTCCACCATGTTTCTATATACTCCTCTATGCGTGGGCACAGGTACCTGGCTTGTTCCAAGAAGTATGCTGGAGAGTTTTTAAATTAACCGGTACGTTGAAAATTATTTGCAGGTTTTCAGCGTTTCACCATAATTTTGATAAAGTTTGTATATGCCTCCTGAAACCCAGGAAGGCTGCGACGGACATAACTATGCTGAGGAGTAGCTGACTTGGTGTTGCCTATTTTTGTTAGTGGAGACAGACAAGAAGCCATTCTTCTAAGTATCATCCCACCACCATTTTTCCATTGTTTTAAAATGCAGGGAAATTTTGCAAGTTAGCATTATAATTAGTAGCTGGAGGTCCGTTTTTTTTTTTTTTTTTTTTTTGTGGTCCATGTGGATGGGGGGGTCAGGCCCTCTGTCAGTTCGCTGGTTAGTTTTTATTATCCCCAGAGAGGAGAAGTGGGCATGTGTTTGGCAGGTGAAAAGGGTGGATTCTGTTTCAGAGAATTGACGATGATGCCCATGGTCATCCCGTTCCTTTAATAATCCTTTACTTCATCAGCTGGAAATCCACCATGGTTCTATATACTCCTCTTTGCGTGGGAACAGGTATCTGGCTTGTTTCAAGAAGTATGCCGCAGAGCTTTTCAATTAACCACTACGTTGAAAATTATTTGCAGGTGTTTAGCGTTTCACCATAATTGTGATAACGTTTGTTTGTGCCTCCTGAAACCCAAGAAGGCTGTGACGGACATAACTATGCTGAGGAGTAGCTGACTTGGTGTTGCCTATTTTTGTTAGTGGAGACAGACAAGAAGCCATTCTTCTAAGTATCATCCCACCACCATTTTTCCATTGTTTTAAAATGCAGGGAAATTTTGCAAATTAGCATTATAATTAGTAGCTGGAGGGTACAGTTTTTTTTTTTTTTTTTTTTGTGGTCGATGTGGATGGGGGTGTCAGGCCCTCTGTCAGTTCGCTGGTTAGTTTTTATTATCCCCAGAGAGGAGAAGTCGGCATGTGTTTGGCAGGTGAAAAGGGCGGATTCTGTTTCAGAGAATTAACGATGATCCCCATGGTCATCCCGTTCCTTTAATAATCCTTTACTTCATGAGCTGGAAATCCACCATGGTTCTATATACTCCTCTTTGCGTGGGAACTGGTAACTGGCTTGTTCCAAGAAGTGTGCCGCAGAACTTTTCAATTAACCACTACGTTGAAAATTATTTGCAGGTGTTCAGCGTTTAACCCTAACCAGAACCCCTAAAGATAACCCTGAACCCTATCCCTAACCCCAGCAGTAAACTTTAACCCTAAACCTAAGCCCAACCCGTAACCCTAATCCTATCCTTTTTCCCTAAAACTAACTCCTAAACCTAACCCCTATACCTCACGCTAACTCTATCCCCAATCCTAATTCTAACCATACCCCTTGATAAAACACTAACTCCTAACCGCTAACAATAACACTAACCAAAAACCATAATCACTAATCCCTAACACTAACGCTTAACCTTTACCCTAACCGTTAACCCTCACCCTAAATCTTAACACTGACCTTAACCTTAACCTTTAACTCTAAGCCTAACCCTTAACCCTACAGTAAGGAAGACCCTGAATGCTAATGGGATCCCTTATCCCTAACCCTAACACTACAGCTAAAAATAACCCTAACCTTTGATCCTTATACCTAACCCCTAACACTTACTTTAACCCCAAACCCTAACCCTAATCCTAAGCATTAAACCTAACCCTATCTCTTAACCCTAACGCTAGCCCTTACCCTAACGCCTAGATCTAACCCTAAATCTAACCTACCGCCTAATCCTAACCTTAAGCCCTAATGCTAACACTAACCCTGAACCCTAAACCTACCCGTAACCCTTAACACTAACCCTATCCGTGAACCTTAACCCTGACCCTAACCATTACCCGCACCCAAGCATTTAACCCTGACCCTAACCCTAATCCTTAATGCTAACCCTAACACTAAAGCCTAAACCTAAGCCCAACACTTAACCCTAATCCTATCCCTTAACCCCAACCCTAACCCTAACCCTAATGCTAACCCCTAAACTTAACCCTAACCGTGACCAGTAAACCTAACCCTAACCTCTAACACAAACCATAGCACATAACTCTAACCCTAAAACTAACCCTAACCTTAACCCTAAACCCTAACTCTTAACCTTAACCCTAAGCGTTAACTCTCACGCTAACCTTTAATCCTAAACCTAATCCTAATCTTCAACCCTAAACCTAACACTTAACCTAACCCTGTACAAACCCTAACCCCTCATCTTAACCCTAACCGTAAACCTCAACCCTAAACCAAAGTGTAACCGTTAAACCTAAGAGTAACCTTTAACCCTAACCCTATTCCCTAACCCTAAGCCCTCACCCTAACACTAAACTTCATCCTTAACCCTAACCAGAATCCTAACCCTAAATCTAATTCTCAGACTTCTTGCTTTCTTAGAGTTTAGAAAGCCTGCAATCCTCCCATGCCATGCGTGAAAGGAGGCTCTACCACTGTGTCCTGCATGAAACCCAAGGGTCCATACCCAGAGTATGATAGAGTGGGTTCCCGGGTACAATCCCAGCCCCCTAAACTCCCCCCGCCCGCCTACTGCAGACAGGGCCCGTGCGTTAAGCATAAACAATACCTTTAACAGATAACCCTAACCCTGAACATAACACCCAACCCTGTTCCTATTTCTCCCCTTAACACGTAAACCTCACCGTGCGCCTAACTTTAACCTCTTATCCTAACGTTAATGCATAACCCATTTCCTGAGAACACCCCCTATCCGATAATTCTAAGCCTATCTCCTAGTCATCACTGTGACACCTAATCCCTAACCCTAATTCTAAACCCCTAAACCTAACCGTAACCCTACCTACAACCCTAACACTGACAGTAACCCTTACTTCTAACCCCAACGCTATGCCTAACAAAAACCCTAACCCTTGACCCTAACCCTTCAACCTAACCCCTAAGCCTTACCCTAACCCTTAACCCTAATCCTAATCCTAACCATTAAACCTAACCCTAGCTCTTAAAGCTAACCCTAAACCTTACACTCACGACTAGACCTAACCCTGACACTAACCTAACACCTAATGCTAACCAGAACCCCTAAAGCTAACCCTGAACCCTATCCCTAACCCTAGCAGTAAACTTTAACCCTAAACCTAAGCCCAACCCGTAACCCTAATCCTATCCTTTTACCCTAAAACTAACCCCTAAACCTAACCCCTATACCTCACCCTAACTCTAACCCCAATACTAATTCTAACCATACCCCTTCATAAAACACTAACTCCTAACCGCTAACCCTAACACTAACCAAAAACCCTAATCACTAATCCCTAACCCTAACGCTTAACCTTTACCCTAACCGTTAACCCTCACCCTAAATCTTAACACTGACCCTAACCTTAACCTATAACTCTAAGCCTAACCCTTAACCCTACAGTAAGGAAGACCCTTAATGCTAATGGGATCCCTTATCCCTAACCCTAACACTACAGCTAAAAATAACCCTAACCTTTGATCCTTAAACCTAACCCCTAACACTTACTTTAACCCCAAACCCTAACCCTAATCCTAAGCATTAAACCTAACCCTATCTCTTAACCCTAACGCTAGCCCTTACCCTAACGCCTAGATCTAACCCTAAATCTAACCTACCGCCTAATCCTAACCTTAAGCCCTAATGCTAACACTAACCCTGAACCCTAAACCTACCCGTAACCCTTAACACTAACCCTATCCGTGAACCTTAACCCTGACCCTAACCATTACCCGCACCCAAGCATTTAACCCTGACCCTAACCCTAATCCTTATTGCTAACCCTAACACTAAACCCTAACCCTAAGCCCAACACTTAACCCTAATTCTATCCCTTAACCCTAACCCTAACCCTAACCCTAATGCTAACCCCTAAACGTAACCCTATCCGTGACCAGTAAACCTAACCTAACCTCTAACACAAACCATAGCACATAACTCTAACCCTAAAACTAACCCTAACCTTAACCCTAAACCCTAACTCTTAACCTTAACCCTAGGCGTTAACTCTCAGGCTAACCTTTAATCCTAACCCTAATCCTAATCTTCAACCCTAAACCTAACACTTAACCCTAACCCTGTACCAAACCCTAACCCCTCATCTTAACCCTAACCGTAAACCTCAACCCGAAACCAAAGTGTAACCGTTAAACCTAAGAGTAACCTTTAACCCTAACCCTATTCCCTAACCCTAAGCCCTCACCCTGACACTAAACTTCATACTTAACCCTAACCAGAATCCTAACCCTAAATCTAATTCTCAGATTTCTTGCTTTCTTAGAGTTTAGAAAGCCTGCAATCCTCCCATGCCATGCGTGAAAGGAGGCTCTACCACTGTGTCCTGCATGAAACCCACGGGCCCATACCCCGAGTATGATAGAGTGGGTTCCCGGGTACAATCCCAGCCCCCTAAACTCCCCCCGCCCGCCTAATGCAGACAGGGCCCGTGCGCTAAGCATAAACAATACCTTTAACAGATAACCCTAACCCTGAACATAACACCCAACCCTGTTCCTATTTCTCCCCTTAACACGTAAACCTCACCGTGCGCCTAACTTTAACCTCTTAACCTAACGTTAATGCATAACCCATTTCCTGAGAACAACCCCTATCCCATAATTCTAACCCTATCTCCTAGTCATCACTGTGACACCTAATCCCTAACCCTAATTCTAAACCGCTAAACCTAACCGTAACCCTGCCTACAACCCTAACACTGACAGTAACCCTTAATTCTAACCCCAACGCTATGCCTAACAAAAACCCTAACCCTTGACCCTAACCCTTCAACCTAACCCCTAAGCCTTACCCTAACCCTTAACCCTAATAATAATCCTAACCATTAAACCTAACCCTAGCTCTTAAAGCTAACCCTAAACCTTACCCTCACGACTAGACCTAAACGTGACACTAACCTAACACCTAATGCTAACCAGAACCCCTAAAGCTAACCCTGAACCCTATCCCTAACCCTAGCAGTCAACTTTAACCCTAAACCTAAGCCCAACCCGTAACCCTAATCCTATCCTTTTACCCTAAAACTAACCCCTAAACCTAACCCCTATGCCTCACCCTAACTCTAACCCCAATCCTAATTCTAACCATACCCCTTCATAAAACACTAACTCCTAACCGCTAACCCTAACACTAACCAAAAACCCTAATCACTAATCCCTAACCCTAACGCTTAACCTTTACCCTAACCGTTAACCCTCACCCTAAATCTTAACACTGACCCTAACTTTCCCTTTTAACTCTAAGCCTAACCCTTAACCCTACAGTAAGGAAGACCCTTAATGCTAATGGGATCCCTTATCCCTAACCCTAACACTACAGCTAAAAATAACCCTAACCTTTGATCCTTATACCTAACCCCTAACACTTACTTTAACCCCAAACCCTAACCCTAATCCTAAGCATTAAACCTAACCCTATCTCTTAACCCTAACGCTAGCCCTTACCCTAACGCCTAGATCTAACCCTAAATCTAACCTACCGCCTAATCCTAACCTTAAGCCCTAATGCTAACACTAACCCTGAACCCTAAACCTACCCGTAACCCTTAACACTAACCCTATCCGTGAACCTTAACCCTGACCCTAACCATTACCCGCACCCAAGCATTTAACCCTGACCCTAACCCTAATCCTTAATGCTAACCCTAACACTAAAGCCTAAACCTAAGCCCAACACTTAACCCTAATCCTATCCCTTAACCCTAACCCTAACCCTAACCCTAATGCTAACCCCTAAACTTAACCCTAACCGTGACCAGTAAACCTAACCCTAACCTCTAACACAAACCATAGCACATAACTCTAACCCTAAAACTAACCCTAACCTTAACCCTAAACCCTAACTCTTAACCTTAACCCTAAGCGTTAACTCTCACGCTAACCTTTAATCCTAAACCTAATCCTAATCTTCAACCCTAAACCTAACACTTAACCTAACCCTGTACCAAACCCTAACCCCTCATCTTAACCCTAACCGTAAACCTCAACCCGAAACCAAAGTGTAACCGTTAAACCTAAGAGTAACCTTTAACCCTAACCCTATTCCCTAACCCTAAGCCCTCACCCTGACACTAAACTTCATACTTAACCCTAACCAGAATCCTAACCCTAAATCTAATTCTCAGATTTCTTGCTTTCTTAGAGTTTAGAAAGCCTGCAATCCTCCCATGCCATGCGTGAAAGGAGGCTCTACCACTGTGTCCTGCATGAAACCCACGGGCCCATACCCAGAGTATGATAGAGTGGGTTCCCGGGTACAATCCCAGCCCCCTAAACTCCCCCCGCCCGCCTAATGCAGACAGGGCCCGTGCGCTAAGCATAAACAATACCTTTAACAGATAACCCTAACCCTGAACATAACACCCAACCCTGTTCCTATTTCTCCCCTTAACACGTAAACCTCACCGTGCGCCTAACTTTAACCTCTTATCCTAACGTTAATGCATAACCCATTTCCTGAGAACAACCCCTATCCCATAATTCTAACCCTATCTCCTAGTCATCACTGTGACACCTAATCCCTAACCCTAATTCTAAACCGCTAAACCTAACCGTAACCCTGCCTACAACCCTAACACTGACAGTAACCCTTAATTCTAACCCCAACGCTACGCCTAACAAAAACCCTAACCCTTGACCCTAACCCTTCAACCTAACCCCTAAGCCTTACCCTAACCCTTAACCCTAATCCTAATCCTAACCATTAAACCTAACCCTAGCTCTTAAAGCTAACCCTAAACCTTACCCTCACGACTAGACCTAACGTGACACTAACCTAACACCTAATGCTAACCAGAACCCCTAAAGCTAACCCTGAACCCTATCCCTAACCCTAGCAGTCAACTTTAACCCTAAACCTAAGCCCAACCCGTAACCCTAATCCTATCCTTTTACCCTAAAACTAACCCCTAAACCTAACCCCTATGCCTCACCCTAACTCTAACCCCAATCCTAATTCTAACCATACCCCTTCATAAAACACTAACTCCTAACCGCTAACCCTAACACTAACCAAAAACCCTAATCACTAATCCCTAACCCTACCACTTAACCTTTACCCTAACCGTTAAACCTCACCCTAAATCTTAACACTGACCCTAACTTTCACTTTTAACTCTAAGCCTAACCCTTAACCCTACAGTAAGGAAGACCCTTAATGCTAATGGGATCCCTTATCCCTAACCCTAACACTACAGCTAAAAATAACCCTAACCTTGGATCCTTAAACCTAACCCCTAACACTTACTTTAACCCCAAACCCTAACCCTAATCCTAAGCATTAAACCTAACCCTATCTCTTAACCCTAACGCTAGCCCTTACCCTAACGCCTAGATCTAACCCTAAATGTAACCTACCGCCTAATCCTAACCTTAAGCCCTAATGCTAACACTAACCCTGAACCCTATACCTACCCGTAACCCTTAACACTAACCCTATCCATGAACCTTAACCCTGACCCTAACAATTACCCGCACCCAAGCATTTAACCCTGACCCTACCCCTAATCATTAATGATAACCCTAACACTAAACCCTAACCCTAAGCCCAACACTTAACCCTAATCCTATCCCTTAACCCTACCCTAATCCTAACCCCTAAACGTAACCCTAAACGTGACCAGTAAACCTAACCCTAACGTCTATCACAAACCATAGCACATAACTCTAACCCTAAAACTAACCCTAACCCTAACCCTAAACCCTCACTCTTAACCTTAACCCTAAGCGTTAACTCTCACGCTAACCTTTAATCCTAAACCTAATCCTAATCTTCAACCCTAAACCTAACACTTAACCCTAACCCTGTACCAAACCCTAACCCCTCATCTTAACCCTAACCGTAAACCTCAACCCTAAACCAAAGTGTAACCGTTAAACCTAAGAGTAACCTTTAACCCTAACCCTAAGCCCTAACCCTAAGCCCTCACCCTAACACTAAACTTCATACTTAACCCTAACCAGAATCCTAACCCTAAATCTAATTCTCAGACTTCTTGCTTTCTTAGAGTTTAGAAAGCCTGCAATCCTCCCATGCCATGCGTGAAAGGAGGCTCTACCACTGTGTCCTGCATGAAACCCACGGGCCCATACCCAGAGTATGATAGAGTGGGTTCCCGGGTACAATCCCAGCCCCCTAAACTCCCCCCGCCCGCCTACTGCAGACAGGGCCCGTGCGCTAAGCATAAACAATACCTTTAACAGATAACCCTAACCCTGAACATAACACCCAACCCTGTTCCTATTTCTCCCCTTAACACGTAAACCTCACCGTGCGCCTAACTTTAACCTCTTATCCTAACGTTAATGCATAACCCATTTCCTGAGAACAACCCCTATCCCATAATTCTAACCCTATCTCCTAGTCATCACTGTGACACCTAATCCCTAACCCTAATTCTAAACCGCTAACCCTAACCGTAACCCTACCTACAACCCTAACACTGACAGTAACCCTTACTTCTAACCCCAACGCTATGCCTAACAAAAACCCTAACCCTTGACCCTAACCCTTCACCCTAACCCCTAAGCCTTACCCTAACCCTTAACCCTAATCCTAATCCTAACCATTAAACCTAACCCTAGCTCTTAAAGCTAACCCTAAACCTTACCCTGACGACTAGACCTAACCCTGACACTAACCTAACACCTAACGCTAACCAGAACCCCTAAAGCTAACCCTGAACCCTATCCCTAACCCCAGCAGTAAACTTTAACCCTAAACCTAAGCCCAACCCGTAACCCTAATCCTATCCTTTTACCCTAAAACTAACCCCTAAACCTAACCCCTATGCCTCACCCTAACTCTAACCCCAATCCTAATTCTAACCATACCCCTTCATAAAACACTAACTCCTAACCGCTAACCCTAACACTAACCAAAAACCCTAATCACTAATCCCTAACCCTAACGCTTAACCTTTACCCTAACCGTTAACCCTCACCCTAAATCTTAACACTGACCCTAACCTTAACCTTTAACTCTAAGGCTAACCCTTAACCCTACAGTAAGGAAGACCCTTAATGCTAATGGGATCCCTTATCCCTAACCCTAACACTACAGCTAAAAATAACCCTAACCTTTGATTCTTAAATCTAACCCCTAACACTTACTTTAACCCCAAACCCTAACCCTAATCCTAAGCATTAAACCTACCCTACCTCTTAACCCTAACGCTAACCCTTACCCTAACGCCTAGATCTAACCCTAAATCTAACCTACCGCCTAATCCTAACCTTAAGCCCTAATGCTAACACTAACCCTGAACCCTAAACCTACCCGTAACCCTTAACACTAACCCTATCCGTGAACCTAAACCCTGACCCTAACCATTACCCGCACCCAAGCATTTAACCCTGACCCTAACCCTAATACTTAATGCTAACCTTAACACTAAACCCTAACCCTAAGCCCAACACTTAACCCTAATCCTATCCCTTAACCCTAACCCTAACCCTAACCCTAATGCTAACCCCTAAACGTAACCCTAACCGTGACCAGTAAACCTAACCCTAACCCCTAACACAAACCATAGGACATAACTCTAACCCTAAAACTAACCCTAACCCTAACCCTAAACCCTAACACTTAACCTTAACCCTAAGCGTTAACTCTCACGCTAACCTTTAATGCTAACCCTAATCCTAATCTTCAACCCTAAACCTAACACTTAACCCTAACCCTGTACCAAACCCTAACCCCTCATCTTAACCCTAACCGTAAACCTCAACCCGAAACCAAAGTGTAACCGTTAAACCTAAGAGTAACCTTTAACCCTAACCCTAATCCCTAGCCCTAAGCCCTCACCCTAACACTAAACTTCATCCTTAACCCTAACCAGAATCCTAACCCTAAATCTCATTCTCAGACTTCTTGCTTTCTTAGAGTTTAGAAAGCCTGCAATCCTCCCATGCCATGCGTGAAAGGAGGCTCTACCACTGTGTCCTGCATGAAACCCATGGGCCCATACCCAGAGTATGATAGAGTGGGTTCCCGGGTACAATCCCAGCCCCCTAAACTCCCCCCGCCCGCCTAATGCAGACAGGGCCCGTGCGCTAAGCATAAACAATACCTTTAACAGATAACCCTAACCCTGATCATAACACCCAACCCTGTTCCTATTTCTCCCCTTAACACGTAAACCTCACCGTGCGCCTAACTTTAACCTCTTATCCTAACGTTAATGCATAACCCATTCCCTGAGAACAACCCCTATCCCATAATTCTAACCCTATCTCCTAGTCATCACTGTGACACCTAATCCCTAACCCTAATTCTAAACCGCTAACCCTAACCGTAACCCTACCTACAACCCTAACACTGACAGTAACCCTTACTTCTAACCCCAACGCTATGCCTAACAAAAACCCTAACCCTTCACCCAAACCCCTAAGCCTTACACTAACCCTTAACCCTAATCCTAATCCTAACCATTAATCCTAACCCTAGCTCTTAAAGCTAACCCTAAACCTTACTCTCACGACTAGACCTAACCCTGACACTAACCTAACACCTAAACCTAACCAGAACCCCTAAAGCTAACCCTGAACCCTATCCCTAACCCTAGCAGTAAACTTTAACCCTAAACCTAAGCCCAACCCATAACCCTAATCCTATCCTTTTACCCTAAAACTAACCCCTAAACCTAACCCCTATACCTAACCCTAACTCTAACCCCAATCCTAATTCTAACCATACCCCTTCATAAAACACGAACTCCTAACCTCTAACCCTAACACTAACCAAAAACCCTAATCGCTAATCCCTAACCCTAACGCTTAACCTTTAACCTAACCGTTAACCCTCACCCTAATTCTTAACACTGTCCCTAACCTTAACCTTTAACACTAAGCCTAATCCTTAACCCTACCGTAAGGAAGACCCTTAATGCTAATGGTATACCTTATCCCTAACCCTAACACTACAGCTAAAAATAACCCTAACCTTTGATCCTTAAACCTAACCCCTAACACTTACTTTAACCCCAAACCCTAACCCTAATCCTAAGCATTAAACCTAACCCTATCTCTTAACCCTAACCCTAGCCCTTACCCTAACGCCTAGTTCTAACCCTAAATCTAACCTCCCGCCTAATCCTAACCTTAAGCCCTAATGCTAACACTAACCCTGAACCCTAAACCTACCCGTAACCCTTAACACTAACCCTATCCGTGAACCTTAACCCTGACCGTAACCATTACCCGCACCCAAGCATTTAACCCTGACCCTAACCCTAATCCTTAGTGTTAACGCTAACACTAAACCCTAACCGTAAGCCCAACACTTAACCATAATACTATCCTTTAACCCTAAGCCTAACCCTAACCCCTAACGCTAAACCTAACCCTAACCGCAACCCTAACCCTCAATCTTGAAACTTACCATTAACCCTGACACTAACCCTTAACCCTAACCCTACTCCTAATCCTTATCCATAAGGCTAATACTGAAGCCTAACCCTGTGCCAAACGCTAAACCCAAACCTTAACCCTAACCCTGAATCTTAAACGTAAACCTAACTGTAACTGTTAAACCTAACACTAACATTTAACCCTAACACCTAACCCTAAGACTCCACCCTAACACTAATCTTCATCCCTAAACATTACCATAATCCTACCCCTAAATCTAATTCTCAGACTTCTTGCTTTCTCAGAGTTTAGAAAGCCAACAATCCTCCCATGCCATGAGTTAATGGGTGCTCTGCCACTGTGTCCTGCATGAAACCCAGGAATCCACACCCAGCGTTCAATAGAGTGTGTTCCCGGGGACAATCCTATCCCCCTTATCCCCGCCCGCCGCCCAGTGCAGACAGGGCCTGTACGCTAAGTATAAGCACTGCCCCTAACAGATAACCCTCACCCTGAACATAACACCTAACCATGATCCTATTCCTAAACGTAAACCATAAACCTCCCCGTAATGCTAACTTATCCCCTTAAATTAACGTTAATGCATAACACCCTGAGAAGAAGCCCTATCCCATAATTCTAATCCTAAACCATAGTCATAACCATAACACCTCATCCCTATTTCTAAAATGAAAACCCTAACTTTCACCCTACCACAACCCTAACCCTAACCCTATCCCCTAACCCTAAGCCCTCACCCTATCACTAATCTTCATCCCTAAACCATGCCGTAATTTTAACCCTAAATCTAATTCTCAGACTTCTTGTTTTCTCAGAGTTTTGAAAGCCTACAATCCTACTAAGCCATGCATGAAAGCCGGCTCTGCCACAGTGTCCGGCATGAAACTGAGAGTCCCATACACTGCGTGGGATAGAGTGTGTTCTCAGCGACCATCACAGACTCCTAACTTCGCCTCCTAGTGCATACAGGGCCCATGCCCTAAGCATAAACCCTACCCGTCACCCATAACCCTAACCCAGAACATAACACCTAACCCTGATCCTACTGCTCACCTCAACACGTAAACCTCACCGTAACCCTAAGTTCAACCCCTTATCTTAACGTTAATGCATGACACCCTGAGAACAAGCCTATACCGTAATTCTAACCCTAACTCCTAGCCATAACCATAACACCTAATCCCTAATTCTGAAACGCCAACCCTAACCTTAACCCTACCAACACTAACCCTAACCCTAACTCTTAACCATAACACTAACCTTTACCCTAATGCCTAGAGATTTAACCCCAACACTGACCTACAGTTACACTAAACCTACCCTCTAATGCTAACCTTAAACCTGAACCATAAACCTAACCCTTAACCCTAACCCTATCCCTAACCCACTTACCCTAACTCTAACTGTTAACCCTCACCCTAACCCTCAACCCTGACCCTAACCTTAAACCTTAATCCTAACCATGCGTGAGATGAGCCTCTGCCTTTGTCCTGCATGACAGTTGAAGCCCAACACCCAGGGTACGATGAAGTGGGGACGCAGCCTTGCTCCACATCCACAGTGCCCCGTACGTTAGACAGGGCCCGTGCCCTAACACACACCGTTAAACGTAAGCCCTAACCCTATCACTAAACCAAACCCTTAGTAAGCCCTGAATCTAACTCCTAACAGTAACCCTAATCCCTGACTCTTACTCTTGCCTCTCACTCTAAACCTAAACCAACCACTAAACATAATCCTAATCTCTAACCCTAACAGTAATCCTAACCCTAATTCTAACCTAAAACCCTAACCCCTAAACCTAATCCTAGTCCCTAACACCTAACCTTACCCTAAACCCAATTCCAATTCTCAGACTTCTTCAATTCAAAAACTTAAAAAAGCCTACAATCCACCAATGCCGTGTCTGACATGAGGGTCCGCCCCTATGTCCTGCATGACAGGAAGGCGCCAATGCCCAGGGTACTATGGAGTGGGGTCCGGGGGTCTGGAGGCTTGCTAAACTCCAGTTTGGAAGAATTGCTATAGTCATATATAGGGATGCTTACATTTACTTATAGAAAGCAACTATTGGTGTGTGATTTGTAGGCTTGCCTTACACTAGTTTGGATGAAGAAGCTGAATCATATATAGGAATATTAGCTTTGAGTTAGAGGAAGCATCTATGGGGGGTGCTTTTTTGGCTTGTTAAACTCTGGTTTGGAAGAAGTTCGAGAGTCTTATATAGGAACGATATCATTCATTCAGAGAAAGCAATTATAGGGAGTTGGTTTGTAGGCTTGCTAAGCTCTAGTTTGGAGGAAGGCGAGAGTCATATATAGGAACGCTTACATTCACATAAAGCGTCTACGGGGGGACGGTTTCTAGGCTTCCTAAACTCTAGCTTGGAAAAAGAGGACAGTTATGTATAGGAACTCTCGGCGGGGGATTTGTAGCATTGCTAAAATCTTAGATTGGAAAAGTTGCGAGAGTCATACATAGGAATGTTAACATTCACTCAATGAAAGCAACTATAAGGGGTGCTTTCCAGGCTGGCTACACTCTAATTTGGAAAAAGTGCGACAGTCATATATAGGAAGGCTTATATTCACTCAGACAAAGCAATTATGTGTAGGTGTATAGTAGGCATGCTAACTCTAGTTTGGAAAATTTCGAGAGCCATGTATAGGAAAGCTTACAGTAACTTAGAGAAAGCAACGAACGGGGGTGGAGTGTAGGCTTGCTAAACTCTAGTTTGGAGGAAGTGCCATAGTCCTATATAGGAACGCTTAAATTCGTTCAGAGAAAACAGCTGTCGGGGATTGGTTTGTAGACATAACTCAAGTTTGGAAGAAGTGCGAGAGACATATATAGGAATGTTTACATTGACTCAAAGAAAGCAACTATGGGGGAGTGTTATTTTGGCATGCCAGATGCTAGTTAGGAAGAAGTACAAGACTCATATATAGGAACGCTAACATTCACACACCGAGAGCAACTACGGAGTAGTGTCAGGTAGACATGTTAAAGTCTAGCTTGGGAGAAGTTCCAGAGTCCTATATAGGAAAGGTAACAGCCACTTTGAAAAAGCAAGTCTTGGCGAGTGGTTTGTAGGCCTGCAAAACCCTGTTTTGGTTGAAGTGTGAGAGTCATATATGAGAACGCTTACATTCCCTCAGAGAAAGCAACGATGCGGTTGTTTGTAGGCTTACTAAACTGCAGTTTGGAAGAAGCACGAGAATCACATATAGGAACACATACATTTTGACGCACTGAAAGTAACTATGGGGTGGTGTTTTATAGGCATGCTAAACTCTAGTTTGGACGAAGTTTGAGAATCACATATAAGAAAGCTTACAGTCACTTAGAGAAAGCAAATCTCTGGGTGTGGAATGTAGGCCTGCTAAACTCTATTTTGGTTGAAGTGTGAGAGTCATATATGGGAACGCTTACATTCACTCAGAGAAAACAACGTTTGGGTGGTGGTTTGTAGGGCATACTAAACTGTAGTTTGAAAGAAGTACGAGAGTCCTATATAGGAACACTTACATTCACGCAGAGAAAGCACTTATGGTGTCAGGTTTTGTAGGCATGCTAAACTGCAGTTTGGAAGAAGTTGGAGAACCTTATACAGGAATGATTACCATCACCTAGGGAAAGCAACTCTCGGGAGATTGTTTGTACACATGCTAAACTCTAATTTGGATGAAGTGTGAGAGTCAAACATGGGACCGCTTACATTCCCTCAGAGAAACAACATTGGGCTGGTTTTTGTAGGCATACTAATTAGTTTGGAAGAAGTACGAGAATGATATTTGGGAACGCTTACATTCACCCAGAGAAAGCAACTACGGGGTGGTGTTTTGTAAGCATGCTATAGTTTGGAAGAAGTTCTAAACCTGAACAGTCACTTAGAGAAAGCAACTCTTGGTGGGTGATTTTTAGGTCTGCTAAATTGTATTTTGAAAGAAGTACCAGAGTCATATATACTAATGCTTACATTCATGCAAAGAAAAAACTATGGGGTGATGTTTTGTGGGCATGTTAACCTGTAGTTTGGAAGAAGTTGGAGAGTCTTATTTAGGAAAGCTTACAGTCACCTAGAGAAAGCAACTCTCGGGAGATCATTTCTTGGCCTGCTAAACTCTACTTTGGATCAATTGTGAGAGTCAAACATGGGAATGCTTTCATTCATTCAGAGAACGCAACGTTTGGGTGGTGGTTTGTAGGCATTCTAAACTGTATTTTGGAGGAAGTACGAGAGTCATATATCTGAACGCTTACATTCAGGCATAGACAGCAACTCTGGGGTCGTATTTTGTTGGCATGGTAAACTGTGGTTTGGAAGAAGTTTGAGAGTCTTATATAGGAAAGATTACAGCGACACAGAGAAAACAGCTCTCGGAAGTTTATTGGTAGGCCTGCTAAACTCTAATTTGGATGAAATGTGAGAACGCTTGCATTCATTCACTCAGAGAAAGAAACATTATCGTGATGGTTTGAAGGCATAATAACTGTAGTTGGGAAGAAGTAGGAGAGTCATATATATGAACGGTTACATTCACGCAGAGAAAGCAACTGTGGGGTGGCGCAGGTATGCATGTTAATCTGTAGTTTGGAGGAAGTGCGAGAGTCATATCTGGGGAAAATTACAGTCACTTAGAGAAAGGAACCATTTTGGGCTGGTTTGTAGATCTGCTAAATTCTATTTTGGAAACAGAGTGTGAGTCATATATGGGAACGCTTATGTTCACTCAGAGAAAGCAACCACGGTGTGGTGTTTTGTTGGCATGCTGTAGTTTGAAAGAAGTTGGAGATTCTTATATAGGAAAGTTTACAGTCACCTAGAGAAAGCAACTCACGGGGTGTGGTTTGTAGGCCTGCTAAACTCTAATTTAGATGAAGTGAGAGAGGCATATATATGAACGCTTATATTGATGCAGAGAAAGTAACTATGGGGTGGTGTTTTGTAGGCATGCTAAAATATAATTTGGAAGAAGTTCGAAAGCTGACAGTCACTTAGAGAAAGCAACTCTCGGCGGTTCATTTTTCGGTCTGCTAAATTGTATTTTGAAAGAAGTACCAGAGTCATATATACAAACGCTTACATTCATGCAGAGAAAGCAACTGTGGGGTGGTGTTTTCTAGGCATGCTAAACTCTAGTTTGGACGAAGTTTGAGAATCACATATAAGAAAGCTTAGAGTCACTTAGAGAAAGCAAATCTCTGGTGTGGAATGTAGGTGTGCTAAACTCTATTTTGGTTTCAGAGTGAGAATCATATATGGGAAGGCTTACATTCACTCAGAGAAAGCAACGATGATGTGGTGGTTTGTAGGCATACTAAACTCTAGTTTGGAAGAAGTAGGAGAATCATATATGGGAACACTTACATTCATGCAGAGAAAGCAATTATGGGGTGGATTTTTTGTAGCCATGCTAATCTCTATTTTGCAAGAAGTTAAAGAGTAATATATAGGAAAACGTACCGTCATTTATAGAAACCAACTTTCGGGGGATGGTTTGTAGGCCTGCAAAACTCTACTTTGGAAGAAGGAGGAGAGTCATATTGGGGACTGCGTACATTCACTCAGAGAAATCAACGATGGGGTTGTGGTTTGTAGGCATACTAAACTCTAGTTTGGAAGAAGTACGAGAATCATATATAGGAACGCTTACATTCATGCAGAGAAAGCAACTATGGAGTGATGTTTGTATGCCTACTAAACTATAGTTTGGGGGATGTTCGAGAGTCATATCTGGGAAGTTTACAGTCATTTAGAGAAAGCAACTCTTGGGGGGGTGGTTCGTAGGCCTGCTAAACTCTATTTTCAATGAAGTGTTAGAAACATATACAGGAACGCTTACATTCACTCAGAGAAAGCAACGTTGGGGTGGCCGTTTTTGAGCATACTGAACTCTACTTTGGAAGAGGTACGAGAGACATATATAGGAACGCTTACATTAACACAGAGAAAGCAAATATGGGGTGCTGTAGTGCAGGCATGCTAAACTATAGATTGGAAGAAGGTCGAAAGCTGACAGTCATTTACAGAAAGCAACTCTTGACGGGTGATTTTTAGGTCTGCTAAATTGTATTTTGAAAGACGTACCAGAGTCATATAGACAAACGCTTACATTCATGCAGAGAAAGAAACTATGGGGTGATGTGTTGTTGGCATGCTAAACTGCAGTTTGGAAGGAGTTCGAGAGTGTTATATAGGATAACTTACAGTCACCTAGAGAAAGCAACACTCGGGACAGCTTTGCAAGCCTGTAAACACTAATTAGCAGCAATTGTGAGAGTCAAACATGGGAACGCTTACATTCACTCAGAGAACACAACGTTTGGGTGGTGATTTGTAGGCATCATAACTGTAGTTTGGAAGAAGTAGGAGAGTCATATATATGAACGGTTACATTCACGCAGAGAAAGCAACTGATGGGTGGCGTATGTACGCATGTTAATGTATACTTTGGAGGAAGTTCGGGAGTCTTATCTGGGGAAAATTGCAGTCACTTAGAGAAAGCAACCATCGGGGGCCGTTTTGTAGATCTGCTAAATTCTATTTTGGAAGAAGAGAGAAAGTCATATGTGGGAACGCTTATGTTCACTCAGAGAAATCAACGATGGGGCAGTGTTTCGTTGGCATGCTAAACTGTAGTTTGGAAGAAGTTCGCGAGTCTTATATAAGAAAGCTTACAGTCACCTAGAGAAAGTAACTCTCGGCAGATTGTTTCTAAGCATGCTAAACTCTAATTTGCATCAATTGTGAGAGTCAAACATGGGAACGCTTACATTCACTCAGAGAACGCAACGTTTGGGTGGTGGTTTGTAAGCATTCTAAACTGTATTTTGGAGGAAGTAGGAGAGTCATATATACGAATGCTTACATTCACGCAGAGAAAGCAACTCTGGGGTCGTATTTTGTTGGCATGCTAAACTGTGGTTTGGAAGAAGTTCGAGAGCCTTATATAGGAAAGATTACACTGACACAGAGAAAACAACTCTCTGTAGTTTGTTGGTAGGTCTGCTAAACTGTAATTTGGATGAAGTGTGAGAACGCTTGCATTCACTCAGAGAAAGAACTTTGTCGTGGTGGTTTGTAGGAATAACAACTGTAGTTCGAAGAAGTAGGAGAGTCATATATGAACGGTTACATTCACGCAGAGAAAGCAATTGTGGGGTGGTGTATGTAATCATCATAATCTGTAGTTTGGAGGAAGTTCGAGAGTCATATCTGGGGAAAATTAGAGTCACTTAGAGAAAGGAACCATCTTGGGCTGGTGTGTAGGTCTGTTAAATTCTATTTTGGAAAAAGAGTGAGAGTCATATATGGGAACGCTTATGTTCACTCAGAGAAATCAATGATGGGGCGCTGTATTGTTGGCATGCCAAACTGTAGTTTGGAAGAAGTTCGAGAGTCTTATATAGGAAAGTTTACAGTCACCTAGAGAATGCAACTCACAGGAGGTGGTTTGTAGGCCGCTAAACTCTAATTTGGATGAAGTGAAAGAGGCATACATGGATACGCTTCATTCACTCAGAGAAAGGTAAGTTGGAGTGGCGGTTTTTAGGTATACTAAACTCCAGTTTGGAAGAAGTACGAGAGTCATATATATGAACGCTTGCATGGACGCAGAGAAAGCAACTATGGGGTGGTGTTTTGTAGGCATGCTAAAATATAATTTGGAAGAAGTTCGAAAGCAGACAGTCACTTAGAGAAAGCAACTCTTGGCGGTGGATTTTTAGGTCTGCTAAATTGTATTTTGAAAGAAGTACCAGTGTCATATATAAGAACGCTTACATTCATGCAGAGAAAGCATCTGTGGGGTGGTGTATTGTAGGCATGCTAAAATCTAGTTTGGACGAAGTTTGAGAATCACATATAAGAAAGCTTAGAGTCACTTAGAGAAAGCAAATCTCTGGTTGTGGAATGTAGGCGTGCTAAACTCTATTGTGGTTTAAGACTGAGCATCATATATGGAAAGGGTTACATTCACTCAGAGAAAGCAACGATGGTGTGGTGGTTTGTAGGCATACTAAACTCTAGTTTGGAAGAAGTAGGAGAATGATATATGGGAACGCTTACATTCATGCAGAGAAAGCAATTATGCGGTGGATTTTTTGCACCCATGCTAATCTCTAGTTTGGAAGAAGTTATATAGGAAAGCGTACACTCATTTATAGAAACCAATTTACGGGGGATGGATGGTAGGCCTGCAAAACTCTACTTTGGAAGAAGGGGGAGAGTCATATTGGGGACCACGTACATTGACTCAGAGAAATCAAGGATGGGGTTGTGTTTTGTAGGCATACTAAACTCTAGTTTGGAGGAAGTACGAGAATCATATATAGGAACGCTTACATTCATGCAGAGAAAGCAACTATGGAGTGATGTTTGTATGCCTACTAAACTATAGTTTGGAGGATGTTCGAGAGTCATATCTGGGAAGCTTACAGTCATTTAGAGAAAGCAACTCTCTGGGGGTGGTTCATAGGCCTGCTAAACTCTATTTTCAATGAAGTGTTAGAATCATATACAGGAACGCTTACATTCACTCAGAGAAAGCAACGTTGGGGTGGTGGTTTGTAGGTATACTAACCTGTAATTTGGAAGAAGCAAAAGAATCACATATAGAACCGCTTACATTCAGGCACTGAAAGCCACTATGGGTTCGTGTTTTTAGGCATGCTAAACTGTAGTTTGGAAGAAGTTCGAAAGCTGTCACTTAGAGAAAGAAACTCTCTGCGTGTGATTTTTAGGTCTGCTAAATTGTGTTTTGAAATAAGTACCAGAATCATAGTTACAAACGGTTACATTCATGCAGAGAAAGAAACTATGGGGTGATGTTTTGTGGGCATGCTAAACTGCCCACAAAACTTCTAAGAAGTTCGAGAGTCTTATATAGGAAAGCTTACAGTCACCTAGAGAAAGCAACTCTCGGGAGATGGTTTCTAAGCCTGCTAAACTAATTTGCACCGATTGTTAAAGTCAAACATGGGAAGGTTTACATCCACTCAGAACACAACGTTTGGGTTGTGGTTTGTGGCCATAATAACTGTAGTTCGGAAAAAGTAGGAAAGTCATATATATGAACGGTTACATTCACGCAGAGAAAGCAACTGTTGGGTACCGTATGTACGCGTGCTAATCTATAGTTTGGAGGAAATTCGAGAGTCATATCTAGGGAAAATTACAGTCACATAGCAAGGGTTGCTTTCTCTATGAGACTGTAAGCTTTCCTATTACAATTAACTTCTTCGCAACTAGAGATTTGCATGCCTACAAAACACCACCCCATAGTTGCCCTCTCTGCGTGAATGTAAGCACTTGTATATATGACTCTGCTACTTCTTCCAAAATACAGTTTAGTATGCTTACAAACAACCAACCAAACATTGCGTTCTCTGAGAGAATGTTAGCGTTCCCAAGTATGACTGTTCCAAATGATGCAAAGTAGAGTTTAGCAGGCTTACAAACTATCTCTCGAAAGTTGCTTCCTCTGGGGGACTGTAAGCTTTCCTATAAAAGACTGTCGAACTTCTTCGAAACTACATTTCAGCACGCCAACAAAACATCACCACATAGTTTCTTTCTCAGCATAAATATAAGCGATTTTATATATGACTCTGGTACTTCTTTCAAAATACAATTTAGCAGACCTCTAAATCAACCGCCGAGAGTTGCCTTCTCTAAGTCACTGTCAGCTTTCGAACTTCTTCCAAATTATATTTTAGCAGGCCTACAAAACACCACCCCATAGTGGCCCTCTCTGGGTGAATGTAAGCGCTCATATATATGACTCTGCTACTTCCAAAATACCGTTTAGTATGCTTACAAACAACCACCCAAAAGTTAAGTTCTCTGAGAGAATGTTAGCGTTCCCAAGTATGACTGTTCCAAATGATGCAAAGTAGAGTTTAGCAGGCTTACAAACTATCTCTCGAAAGTTGCTTCCTCTAGGGGACTGTAAGGTTTCCTATAAAAGACTGTCGAACTTCTTCGAAACTACATTTCAGCACGCCAACAAAACATCACCACATAGTTTTTCTCAGCATAAATGTAAGAGATTTTATATATGACTCTGGTACTTCTTTCAAAATACAATTTAGCAGACCTCAAAATCAACCGCCAAGAGTTGCATACTCTAAGTCACTGTCAGCTTTCGAACTTCTTCCAAATTATATTTTAGCATGCCTACAAAACACCACCCCATAGTTGCTTTCTCTGCGTCCATATGAGCGTTCATATATATGACTCTCGTACTTCTTCCAAACTGGAGTTTAGTATACCTAAAAACCGGCACCACAATTTACCTTTCTCTGAGTGAATGAAGTGTATCCATGTATGCCTCTTTCACTTCATCCAAATTAGAGTTTAGTGGCCCACAAACCACCTCCTGTGAGTTGCATTCTCTAGGTGACTGTAAACTTTCCTATATAAGACTCTCGAACTTCTTCCAAACTACAGTTTAGCATGCCAACAATACAGCGCCCCATCGTTGATTTCTCTGAGTGAACATAAGCGTTCCCATATATGACTCTCACTCTTCTTCCAAAATAGAATTTAGCAGACCTACACAACACCCGATGGTTCCAATTCTCTACGTGACTCTAATTTTTCCCACATATGACTCTCGAACTTTCTCCAAACTATAGATTATGATGATTACATAGGCCACCCCACAGTTGCTTTCTCTGCGTGAATGTAACCGTTCATATATGACTCTCCTTCTTTTAAACTACAGCATTTATTCCTACAAACCATCACGACAACGTTCTTTCTCTGAGTGAATGCAAGCATTCTCACACTTCATCCAAATTACAGTTTAGCAGACCTACCAACAAACTACAGAGAGTTGTTTTTCTCTGTGTCACTGTAATCTTTCTTATGTAAGGCTCTCGAACTTCTTCCAAACCACAGTTTAGCATGCCAACAAAATATGACCCCAGAGTTGCTTTCTCTGCGTGAATGTAAGCATTCGTATATATGAGTCTCCTACTTCCTCCAAAATACAGTTTAGAATGCTTACAAACCACCACCCAAACGTTGCGTTCTCTGAGTGAATGTAAGCGTTCCCATGTTTGACTCTCACAATTGATGCAAATTAGAATTTAGCATGCTTAGAAACAATCTCCCGAGAGTTGCTTTCTCTAGGTGACTGTAATTTTCCCCAGATATGACTCTCGCACTTCCTCCAAACTACAGATTAGCATGCATACACACGCCACCCAACAGTTGCTTTCTCTGCGTGAATGTAACCGTTCATATATATGACTCTCCTACTTCTTCTGAACTACAGTTATTATGCCTACAAACCACCACCCAAACGTTGTGTTCTCTGAGTGAATGTAAGCGTTCCAATGTTTGACTCTCACAATTGCTGCTAGTTAGAGTTTAGCAGGCTTGCAAAGCTCTCCTGAGTGTTGCTTTCTCTAGGTGACTGTAAGCTATCCAAATAACACTCTCGAACTCCTTCCAAACTGCAGTTTAGCATCCCCACAACACATCACCCCATATTTTCTTTCTACGCATGAATGTAAGCGTTTGTATATAAGACTCTGACACGTCTTTCAAAATACAATTTAGCAGACTGAAAAAATCACCCGCCAAGAGTTGCTTTCTCTAAGTGACTGTCAGCTTTCGAACTTCTTCCAATCTATAGTTTAGCATGCCTGCACTACAGCACCCCGTATTTGCTTTCTCTGTGTTAATGTAAGCGTTCGTATTTATGTCTCTCGTACCTCTTCCAAAGTAGAGTTTAGTATGCTCAAAAACGGCCACCCCAACGTTGCTTTCTCTGAGTGAATGTAAGCGTTCCTGTATATGATTCTAACACTTCATTGAAAATAGAGTTTAGCAGGCCTACGAACCACCCCCCAAGAGTTACATCCTCCAAACTATAGTTTAGTAGGCATACAAACATCACTCCATAGTTGCTTTCTCTGCGTGAATGTAACCGTTCATATATATGACTTTCCTACTTCTTCCGAACTACAGTTATTATGGCCACAAACTACAACCCAAACCTTGCGTTCTGAGTGGATGTAAACCTTCCGATATTTGACTTTAACAGTTGGTGCAAATTAGCAGGCTTAGAAACCATCTCCCGAGAGTTGCTCTCTTAGGTGACTGTAATCTTTGCTATATAAGATTCTAAACTTCCTCCAAACTATAGTTTAGTAGGCATAAAAACATCACTCCATAGTTGCTTTCTCTGCATGAATGTAAGCGTTCCTATATATGATTCTCGTACTTCCTCCAAACTAGAGTTTATTTTTTTTTTTGACAAATGAAAAACAAACATTTATTTTATGATGTCCTATTCTGATACATCTGTCAAAACCTAAACTTGAATAGAAATGAATTGGCATCGAGTTTTATGTAAGAAATATAACTTTTAGACTTAGAACAAAAATTAAAATTGATTTAAACTACAATTAAGACTGTATGGAATGACATTAAGTTAATGTTGAACAAGATAAATCATGTAACAAGAACATTATTTTAAAAGTACATCACAAACCTGTTAAAATAGTCTGAAACATAAATCTTTACTTTTGCTATAATCTCTTTACAACCATAGCTTTTTTAAAATGAGATTTCTCTCTTTTTTTGCATTAAAAAATTATACCCAATAACCAGCTATAATAATGCAGGACACAATAAAACAAGTTTAAATGCAGATTTCATTGAGATAAAAAAAAAAATCAGCCGTATCCCAGTAAGCATTTACACTTTCAAAGATTTTTTTGAAATCACCTTAAAAAACAAAAGACACTGTACTAGCAATAAATGAGTAGTACAAGAAGGGAAAAATTGTTTTTAAATGACATTTAAATTTCTGAACTTCTTCTAGAATTACTAAACATGGAAAAAACTTATTTTTATTTTTTTATTTATTTATTTTTTATTATATATATATTTTTTTTCAATTTAGTTTTACAGAATCAAAGAGTCTAACAGTATATCTTGTTAGATACAGTATGTCCTCATAATGTATACATTATTTCTTGTACAATGATATGAAATAATATGGGAAATATTCATGATAAATTATTAAGTGAACAGTGCAAGTTAAAAACAATAGTTTCATATTTTTTTCCCCACCCCCCCTTTCCCGAGTCAGCACTTTCAAGTGTTACCACTCCCCAAACGGTGTGCAATGCACTCGTTGTGTAGGCATACCCCCATCCCCTCCCCCACCCCCCACCTCAGTCTGATGTCCAATTGGTGTCATTCCCAGATTTGTATTTAGGTGATGATCAGGGAAACCAATTTTCTGGTGAGTACATGTGATGCTTGTTTTTCCATTCTTGGGATACTTCACTTAATATAATGGGTTCCAACTCTCTCCAGGAGAACCATAGAGATGTCGTATCTTCATCATTCCTTATAGCTGAGTAATATTCCATGGTATACATATACCACAGCTTACTAATCCAATCATGTATTGATGGGCATTTGGGTTGTTTCCACATCTTTGCTATTGTGAATTGTGCTGCTATAAACATTTGGGTACACGTGCCTTTGTTATAGAATGACCTTTTTTCCTTTGGGTATATGCCCAGTAATGGGATTGCTGGGTCAAATGGCAGGTCTACTTGAATCTGTTTAAGATACCTCCATAATGCTTTCCACAGGGGTTGCACTAGTTTGCAGTCCCACCAGCAATGTATTAGTGTTCCTGTCTCTCCACACCCACGCCAACATGTGTTGTTTTGGGTTTTTTTGATAAAGGCCATTCTCACTGGGGTTAAGTGATATCTCATTGTGGTTTTGATTTGCATTTCCCTGATGATTAGAGATGTTGAACACTTTTTCATATGTTTGTTAGCCATTTTTATATCTTCTTTTGAAAAATTTCTATTCATGTCCTTTGCCCACTTTTTGATAGGGTTGCTTGATTTTTTCTTGCTGATTTTCCTGAGTTCTAAATAGATTCTTGTTATCAGTCCTTTATCTGATGTGTAGTATGCAAAAATTTTTTCCCATTCTGTAGGTGATCTGTTTATTCTCTGGACTGTTTCTTTGGCTGTGCAGAAGCTTTTTAGTTTAATCATGTCCCATTCATTTATTTTTGTTGCTGCTGTGATTGCCTTGGGGGTCTTCTTCATAAATTCTCTGCCTAGGCCAATGTCTGTAAGAGTCTTTCCTACATTTTCTTCTAGAATTCTGATTGTATCACGCCTAAGGTTTAAGTCTGTTATCCACCGTGATTTGATTTTTGTGAGAGGTGAAAGCTGTGGGTCCTGTTTCATTCTTCTGCAAGTGGCTAACCAATTCTCCCAGCACCATTTGTTGAATAGGGATTCTTGTCCCCGGAGTATATTCTTTCCCGCTTTGTCAAAAATTAGGTGACTATATGAGGATGGTTCTATATTTGGATTTTCTGTTGTGTTCCACTGGTCTGTGTCCCTGCACTTGTGCCAATACCAGGCTGTTTTAAGAACCACGGCCTTGTAGTATAGTTTGAGGTCTGGCAAATTAATACCTCCCATTTTGTTTTTATTGCTTAAAATTGCTTTTGCTATACGGGGTCTTCTTTGATTCCATACAAAGTGTATAATTATTTTCTCTATGTCTGTAAAGAATGATGTTGGTAATTTAATAGGGATTGCATTGAATTTGTAGATCACTTTGGGTAGTATAGACATTTTAACAATGTTGATTCTTCCGATCCACGAGCATGGTATATTTTTCCATCTATTTGCAAGTTCTGCTATTTCTTTTCTCAGTGTTTCATAGTTTTCCTTATAGAGGTCCTTTACTTCTTTAGTTAGATATATACCTAGATATTTTATTTTCTTTGTTGCTATTTTGAAGGGTATTGAGTCTTTAATTTGGTTTTCCGATTGACTGTTATTGGCATATATAAATGCCTCTGATTTGTGTATATTAATTTTGTAGCCTGAGACTTTGCTGTATTTGTTAATCAATTCCAGGAGTCTCTTGGTTGAATCCTGGGGGTTTTCCAGATATAACATCATATCATCAGCAAAAAGTGAGAGTTTGATCTCTTCCTTCCCTATTTGGACTCCCTTGATTTTGCTCTCTTGCCTGATAGCTCTCGCAAGGACTTCCAATACTATGTTGAAAAGTAACGGAGACAATGGGCAGCCCTGTCTGGTTCCAGTTCTAAGTGGGAGTGCTTTCAGTTTTTCCCCATTCAGTATGATGTTGGCTGTGGGTTTGTCATATATGGCTTGTATCATTTTTAGGTAGGTTCCATCGATGCCTATTTTGTTAAGCGTTTTTATCATAAAAGGGTGTTGAATTTTGTCAAATGCTTTTTCTGCATCTAATGAGAGTATCATATGATTTTTGTTTTTGCTTCTATTTATGTGGTGAATTACATTTATAGATTTACGTATGTTGAACCACCCCTGCATCTCGGGGATGAAGCCCACTTGGTCGTGGTGGATTACTTTTTTGATAAGTACTTGGATTCGATTTGCTAGTATTTTATTGAAAATTTTTGCATCTATATTCATGAGGGAAATTGGTCTGTAGTTCTCTATTTTTGTTGAGTCCTTTCCAGGCTTTGGTATTAATGTTATATTGGCTTGGTAGAACGTGTTGGGGAGAACTCCATCCTTCTCAATATTGGAGAATAGTTTATGTAGGATGGGCACCAGTTCTTCTTTGTATGTATGGTAAAATTCAGGTGTGAACCCATCTGGACCAGGGCTTTTCTTTTTGGGAAGGTTTTTTATTGCTGTTTCGATTTCAGTTCTTGATATTGGTCTGTTCAGGTACTCTATTTCTTCCTGGTTGAGCCTAGGAAGACTATGTGTCTCTAAAAATTTGTCCATTTCCTCCACGTTCTCCAGTTTGTGTGCGTAAAGATTTTTGTAGAATTCATAGATGATATCTTGTATCTCTGTAGCATCGGTTGTGATTTCTCCTTTCATGTTCCTAATGGAGGTTATTAGAGATTTTACTTTTGTGCTCTTGGTTAGTCTAGCCAGAGGTGTGTCTATTTTGTTTATCTTTTCAAAGAACCAACTTTTTGTTTTATTAATTTCCCTTATAGTTTCTTTGTTGTCCTTTTCATTTAGTTCTGATTTGATCTTAGTAATTTCTCACCTTCTGCTGGGTTTGGGATCGTTCTGTTCTTCTTTCTCCAGCTCTTTGAGTCTATTCGTTAGGTTGTCTATTTGCATGTTTTCTGTCTTTTTGATATAGGCATTTATGGATGTGAATTTTCCTCTCAGGACTGCTTTAGCTGCATCCCATAGATTTTGATAAGTTGTATCTCCATTGTCATTTAATTCAAAGAAATTTTTGATTTCCATCTTGATTTCTTCTTTTATAGAATAATTATTCAGGAGAAGGTTATTTAGCTTCCATGACTTTGAGTAAGAGTGAGGGTTTCTGTTTGTGATCATTGTTACTTTTATTCCGCTGTGATCTGAGAAGATGCATGGTATAATTTCTATTTTTTTGAATTTTTTAAGACATGATTTATGTCCTAGGACATGGTCAATCTTAGAGAATGTCCTGTGAGCTGATGAGAAGAATGTATATTCTGTGGACTTTGGGTAGAATGTCCTATAGATGTCCGCCATGCCCATTTGTTCTAGCATTCTATTTAGGTCCATTATGTCTTTGTTTATTTTCTGTTTAGAGGATCTGTCCTGTACTGTCAGTGGGGTGTTAAAGTCTCCAGCTATTACAGTATTATTATCTATCATCTGGTTCAGATCTAGTAGGGTTTGCTTTATGAATCTAGGTGCACCTAGGTTGGGTGCATATATATTGAGTATAGTCATGGCTTCTTGTTGAATTGTGCCCTTGACCAGTATGTAGTAGCCATTTTTGTCTTTTATTATTTTTGTTGGTTTGAAAGCTAAGTTATTGGAAATTAAGATTGCCACACCAGCTTTCTTTTCATTACCGTTTGCTTGAAATACCGATTTCCATCCTTTTACTTTCAGTCTAAATGCATCTTTGCTCGTTAGGTGGGTTTCTTGGAGACAGCAGATACTTGGCTTGTGCTTTTTTATCCATTGGGCCAGTCTATGTCTCTTGAGCGGGGAATTCAAGCCATTCACATTTATTGAGAAGACTGATAAGTGAGACAGTTTTTTGTTCAGCTTGTTGGGTAGAACTTCATTGCAATGTTTTCTCTCCTGAGCCATTGTGGTATCTGGAATTTGATCTTTAGCTCTTGAGTAGTTTTACATTCGTGGATCTTTCTTGTGCTGGTCCGTGTGTAACTCTCTTTTGAGTACTTCTTGCAGGGCTGGTCTTGTCTTGGTGAATTCCCTCAACCTTTGTTTATCTGAGAATGTCTTGATTTCTCCTTCGTATAGAAAACTTAGCTTAGCTGGGTACAAGATTCTAGGCTGGGCATTATTCTGTTTCAGAAGCGTGAAAATGGGGCCCCAACCTCTTCTTGCTTGTAAGGTTTCAGCTGAGAAATCTGGCGTAATTCTGATGGGTTTTCCTTTGTAAGTTACCTGTTTCTTTCTCCTTACAGCTCGGAGAAGGGACTCTTTAGTGGATATTTTGGTCAGCCTGATGACTACGTGGCGTGGTGTTTTCCTATTTGCTATGAATCTCCCAGGGGTCCTTTGAGCTTCTTGAATCTGTATGTCTAGAGTATTGGCAAGGCCTGGAAAATTTTCCTCGATTATGTCTTCAAATAGCTTGTCCAACCCTTGCTTATTGTCTTCTTCACCCTCAGGGATGCCAATAACTCTCAAGTTAGGTTTCTTCACATAATCCCACATTTCTTGAAGACTCAGATCATTTCTCTTACTTTTTTGATCTATCTCTGTGACTGACTTATTTAGTTGAAAGGAGTTATCTTCAATTTCTGAAATTCTTTCCTCTGTTTGATCTACCCTGCTTTTGAGACTTTCCACAGTGTTTTGTAGCTCTCTGAGTGAATTCTTCATTTCTAGGAGTTCAGTTTGGTTTTTCTTCAATATTTCAATTTCTTTAGTGAATTTTTCCTCCAAATCCTGAATTTTTTTTGCATTTTCCTTGTGTTGTCTGTCCATTGATTCTTGTATATTATTTAGCTTGTTTATGATCCATAATTGGAATTCTTCCTGTGACATGTTGGTGTTTTGAGTCTGGTTTGTGTCAAATGTTTGAGAGCCGGTATTTCCCTTTGGGGGTGAGCTTTCTGTTTGATTCTTTGTGCTTCCTGTGTTTTTTCGCTGGGCCCTTCCCATCTAGATTAATCGTTGGATCTTTACTTATAGATTTAGTCTGGTTAACAGCACTCTCTGTGCTCTATTCTTAGGCTGTGGAGTAGTCTAGGTATATTGCTTCCTTTGGCAAGAGGGGAAGACTGTTGTGAATTGTTTAGAAATTTTTCTATTTCAGTTGGGGGACTGCTTCTGATGGGTCCAATCCTAGAGGATTGGAGTGATCCAAGACTGCTTTGGTGAGTTAGGACACTGTGTTGTAGTCTTTCAGAGGGCAGGCAGGGTCCACACTAGTAGTGGGCCAAAATTCTCTTTGTTTGTTTGTTTCCCTTTGGTTCTTCCTCTATAGGGGTGGTTTCTGTCTCTATCTGCAGGAAAAATACTAGTTGTGGGGAGTGGATGGTGCCCTCGCTCGCTCAGCACCCCATTTGCCGCAACTCCCACAGGCAAAAGTCTGCCTTGGCCCAATGTCCCCAGGGACCAGGCTCCACACTCTCGCTTCTGGAGAAGTAGTCAATGTTTAGACGTGGGTGGGGACCCTATATAAGGTCTGTGGACCTGGGGAGGGGGCCGTCCAGGGAGCCTCTTGGCACCCTATTGCTCCGCAGTGACTTGGCTGTGGGCCCCAAGGTGGCTATTGCGCGCCCGTAGATCGCCAGCGTTGGGAGTGACTACTCAGGTTCCGGTATGTACCAGAGCCAGGGGCCTGGCCCGTTCCCAAGCTCAGCGTGGGTTCCCAGTTAGAAGGCAAAAAGAGAGAAGAAATAAGGAAAAAGAAAAAAGAAAAGAAAAGAAAAAAAAAAGAAGTGAATAGAAAGAACAGAAGGAGAAGAAAAGGAAAGAGAAAAGAAAAGGAGAAGAGAAGAGGAAAAAAAGAAAAAAAAATAAAAAATAAAAAATAAAAAAAATATAAAAAAAAAACAAAGACAAAAACAAAAACTAAACTAACAAATAACACAAAGAGACCTAACCCAGAAACAGCGAAAACACAAACACAAAAGAACAAAAACAGAGCTACACAGCACCACAGCGCATCGCTAACCGAAGGGATACACAATTCTGAAGTATACAGTTCAGCGGCTCAATGATCGTGTTTTTGCGCCTTAGCGCAGCTCCGCCCCTTCACGCCCGCTCCATTGGTTCCGGAGCGGCAACTCAGTGTTTATTTTACATCTTAGCGCAGCTCCGCCCCTTCACGCCGGCTCCGTTGGTTCCGGAGTGGCAACTCAGTGTTTATTTTAAGTCTTAGCGCAGCTCCGCCCCTTCACGCCCGCTCCGTTGGTTCCGGAGCGGCAACTCAGTGTTTATTTTAAGTCTTAGCGCAGCTCCGCCCCTTCACGCCGGCTCCGTTGGTTCCGGAGCGGCAACTCAGTGTTTATTTTAAGTCTTAGCGCAGCTCCGCCCCTTCACGCCGAGTGCCGCCGGCGGAGATGGCGCGGGCCCAGAGACCGGCGGGGGGCGCTGGGGAGAGAGAGCTGCTGGGCACCTTATGGCTCCCGAGCGGTTCCGACTTTGCTTTCAAGATGGCGCCCACAGCGCTCCGGGGTCGGAGGGGGACCGGCTCCCCGGCAGGCAGAGACCAGGGACCGCCGCTGCCGGGGGGTTTGGCGGGCAAAGCCGCCGGGGGCCACCAGCTGAAGAAACACCAACAAAAGTAGCGCAGAGGTACAGCGCAATTCGCTGATCGGGGATTGATCGTGCCCCTCCCCCCTGGCACAGGTCCGTCCCTTCTCGCTAAGGACTGTCTCAGCCGAGACTTCCCAGGTTCCAAGCTATTCTCCCGAAAAAGCCTCCTGTCTGCAATGCCCTACGTCTCGCTCGGAGATTCTGCTCTGGCTTGCGAGGGGGTCTCCAAGCAATTGGGGGTGGAGGTCAGTGAGGAGCGCAAGCCGCTTTTCCTAAAGACTGCCCCCGCCCCACCTGGGGGCGGGCGCAGCCGCCTGCGCTCCGCTGGCTACTGTCTGTTCCGCGCCTTCCGCAGAGTTCCGCGATCTTAATTTCTGTTCACCTCAGACCTCACTTGCTCTGTTTGTCCCACGCTGATTCTCCATGGATTCACACCGCTGTTCCTGTGTGGGAGCGGTCCTCTAGCGTTGTGGCAGGTCCGGATCCACGGTTCGTCGCCGGAGCGCAGATCCAAGCAGTCACCGCCACTCTGCCATCTTCCTCGAAAAAAAACCAAACTAGAGTTTAGTATGCCTACAAAACACAAGCCCATCCTTGATTTCTCTGAGTCAATGTACGTGGTCCCCAATATGACTCTCTCACTTCTTCCAAAGTAGAGTTTTGCAGGCCTACCGTCCATCCCCCGAAAGTTGGTTTCTATAAATGACTGTACGCTTTCCTATATAACTTCTTCCAAACTAGAGATTAGCATGGGTACAAAAACCCACCCCATAATTGCTTTCTCTGCATGAATGTAAGCATTCCCAAATATCATTTTCCTACTTCTTCCAAACTAGAGTTTAGTATGCCTACAAACCACCACATCATCGTTGCTTTCTCTGAGTGAATGTAACCCTTTCCATATATGACTCTCAATCTTAAACCAAAATAGAATTTAGCACGCCTACATTCCACAACCAGAAATTTGCTTTCCCTAAGAGACTCTAAGCTTTCTTATATGTGATTCTAAAACTTCGTCCAAACTAGAGTTTAGCACGCCTGGAAAACACCACCCCACAGTTGCTTTCTCTGCATGAATGTAAGCGTTTGTATATATGACACTGGTACTTCTTTCAAAATACAATTTAGCAGACCTAAAAATCCACCGCCAAGAGTTGCTTTCTCTGACTGTCTGCTTTCGAACTTCTTCCAAACTATATTTTAGCATGCCAACAAAACACCACCCCATAGTTGCTTTCTCTGCGTCCATATAAGCGTTCATATATATGTCTCTCGTACTTCTTCCAAACTGGAGTTTAGTATACCTAAAAACCGGCACCACAATTTACCTTTCTCTGAGTGAATGAAGCGTATCCATGTATGCCTCTTTCACTTCATCCAAATTAGAGTTTAGCGGCCTACAAACCACTTCCTGTGAGTTGCTTTCTCTAGGTGACTGTAAACTTTCCTATATAAGACTCTCGAACTTCTTCCAAACTACAGTTTGGCATGCCAACAATACAGCGCCCCATCGTTGATTTCTCTGGGTGAACATAAGCGTTCCGATATATGACTCTCACTCTTTTTCCAAAATAGAATTTAACAGACCTACACACCAGCCCCCGATGGTTCCTTTCTCTAAGTGACTCTAATTTTCCCCAGATATGACTCTCGAACTTCCTCCAAACTACAGATTATGATGATTACATACACCACCCCACAATTGCTTTCTCTGCGTGAATGTAACCATTCATATATGACTCTCCTACTTCTTCGAACTACAGTTGTTATTCCTACAAACCACCACGACAAAGTTCTTTCTCTGAGTGAATGCAAGCGTTCTCACACTTCATCCAAATTACAGTTTAGCAGACCTACCAACAAACTACAGAGAGTTGTTTTCTCTGTGTCAGTGTAATCTTTCCTATATAAGGCTCTCGAACTTCTTCCAAACCACAGTTTAGCATGCCAACAAAATACGACCCCAGAGTTGCTTTCTCTGCGTGAATGTAAGCATTCGTATATATGACTCTCCTACTTCCTCCAAAATACAGTTTAGAATGCTTACAAACCACCACCCAAACGTTGCGTTCTCTGAGTGAATGTAAGCGTTCCCATGTTTGACTCTCACAATTGATGCAAATTAGAGTTTAGCATGCTTAGAAACAATCTGCCGAGAGTTACTTTCTCTAGGTGACTGTAAGCTTTCTTATATAAGACTCGCGAACTTCTTCCAAACTACAGTTTAGCATGCCAACGAAACACTGCCCCATCGTTGATTTCTCTGAGTGAACATAAGCGTTCCCACATATGACTTTCTCTCTTCTTCCAAAATAGAATTTAGCAGATCTACAAAACGGCCCCCGATGGTTGCTTTCTCTAAGTGACTGCAATTTTCCCCAGATAAGACTCCCGAACTTCCTCCAAAGTATACATTAACATGCGTACATACGCCACCCATCAGTTGCTTTCTCTGCGTGAATGTAACCGTTCATATATATGACTCTCCTACTTCTTCCAAACTACAGTTATGATGCCTACAAATCACCACCCAAACGTTGTGTTCTCTGAGTGAATGTAAGCGTTCCCATGTTTGACTCTCACAATTGCTGCTAATTAGTGTTTACAGGCTTGCAAAGCTGTCCCGAGTGTTGCTTTCTCTAGGTGACTGTAAGTTATCCTATATAACACTCTCGAAATCCTTCCAAACTGCAGTTTAGCATGCCAACAACACATCACCCCATAGTTTCTTTCTCTGCATGAATGTAAGCGTTTGTCTATATGACTCTGGTACGTCTTTCAAAATACAATTTAGCAGACCTAAAAATCACCCGTCAAGAGTTGCTTTCTGTAAATGACTGTCAGCTTTCAAACTTCTTCCAATCTATAGTTTAGCATGCCTGCACTACAGCACCCCATATTTGCTTTCTCTGTGTTAATGTAAGCGTTCCTGTATATGTCTCTCGTACCTCTTCCAAAGTAGAGTTCAGTATGCTCAAAAACGGCCACCCCAACGTTGCTTTCTCTGAGTGAATGTAAGCGTTCCTGTATATGATTCTAACACTTCATTGAAAATAGAGTTTAGCAGGCCTACGAACCACCCCCCCAAGAGTTGCTTTCTCTAAATGACTGTAAGCATCCCAGATATGACTCTCGAACATCCCCCAAACTATAGTTTAGTAGGCATACAAACATCACTCCATAGTTGCTTTCTCTGCATGAATGTAAGCGTTCCTATATATGATTCTCGTACTTCTTCCAAACTAGAGTTTAGTATGCCTACAAACCACAACCCCATCGTTGATTTCTCTGAGTGAATGTACGCAGTCCCCAAAATGACTCTCCCCCTTCTTCCAAAGTAGAGTTTTGCAGGCCTACAAACCATCCCCCGAAAGTTGGTTTCTATAAATGACGGTACGCTTTCCTATATATTACTCTTTAACTTCTTGCAAAATAGAGATTAGCATGGCTACAAAAAATCCACCCCATAATTGCTTTCTCTGCATGAATGTAAGTGTTCCCATATATCATTCTCCTACTTCTTCCAAACTAGAGTTTAGTATGCCTACAAACCACCACATCATCATAGCTTTCTCTGAGTGAATGTAAGCCTTCCCATATATGACTCTCACTCTGAAACCAAAATAGAGTTTAGCACGCCTACATTCCACACCAGAGATTTGCTTTCTCTAAGTGACTCTAAGCTTTCTTATATGTGATTCTCAAACTTCGTCCAAACTAGAGTTTAGCATGCCTAGAAAACACCACCCCACAGTTGCTTTCTCTGCATGAATGTAAGCGTTTGTATATATGACTCTGGTACTTCTTTCAAAATACAATTTAGCAGACCGAAAAATGAACCGCCGAGAGTTGCTTTCTCTAAGTGACTGTCTGCTTTCGAACTTCTTCCAAATTATGTTTTAGCATGCCTACAAAACACCACCCCATAGTTACTTTCTCTGCATCAATATAAGCGTTCATATATATGCCTCTCTCACTTCATCTAAATTAGAGTTTAGCAGGCCTACAAACCACGCCCCGTGAGTTGCTTTCTCTAGGTGACTGTAAACTTTCCTATATAAGAATCTCCAACTTCTTTCAAACTACACCATGCCAACAAAACACCACACCGTGGTTGCTTTCTCTGAGTGAACATAAGCGTTCCCATATATGACTCACACTCTGTTTCCAAAATAGAATTTAGCAGATCTACAAACCAGCCCAAGATGGTTCCTTTCTCTAAGTGACTGTAATTTTCCCCAGATACGACTCTCGCACTTCCTCCAAACTACAGATTAACATGCATACCTGCGCCACCCCACAGTTGCTTTCTCTGCGTGAATGTAACCGTTCATATATATGACTCTCCTACTTCTTCCCAACTACAGTTATTATGCCTTCAAACCATCACGATAATGTTTCTTTCTCTGAGTGAAGGAATGCAAGCGTTCTCACATTTCATCCAAGTTAGAGTTTAGCAGGCCTACCAATAAACTTCCGAGAGCTGTTTTCTCTGTGTCGCTGTAATCTTTCCTATATAAGACTCTCAAACTTCTTCCAAACCACAGTTTACCATGCCAACAAAATACGACCCCAGAGTTGCTGTCTATGCCTGAATGTAAGCGTTCAGATATATGACTCTCGTACTTCCTCCAAAATACAGTTTAGAATGCCTACAAACCACCACCCAAACGTTGCGTTCTCTGAATGAATGAAAGCATTCCCATGTTTGACTCTCACAATTGATCCAAAGTAGAGTTTAGCAGGCCAAGAAAGGATCTCCCGAGAGTTGCTTTCTCTAGGTGACTGTAAGCTTTCCTAAATAAGACTCTCCAACTTCTTCCAAACTACAGGTTAACATGCCCACAAAACATCACCCCATAGTTTTTTCTTTACATGAATGTAAGCATTAGTATATATGACTCTGGTACTTCTTTCAAAATACAATTTAGCAGACCTAATAATCACCCACCAAGAGTTGCTTTCTCTAAGTGACTGTTCAGGTTTACAACTTCTTCCAAACTATAGCATGCTTACAAAACACCACCCCGTAGTTGCTTTCTCTGGGTGAATGTAAGCGTTCCCAAATATCATTCTCGTACTTCTTCCAAACTATTTAGTATGCCTACAAAAACCAGCCCAATGTTGTTTCTCTGAGGGAATGTAAGCGGTCCCATGTTTGACTCTCACACTTCATCCAAATTAGAGTTTAGCATGTGTACAAACAATCTCCCGAGAGTTGCTTTCCCTAGGTGATGGTAATCATTCCTGTATAAGGTTCTCCAACTTCTTCCAAACTGCAGTTTAGCATGCCTACAAAACCTGACGCTATAAGTGCTTTCTCTGCGTGAATGTAAGTGTTCCTATATAGGACTCTCGTACTTCTTCCAAACTACAGTTTAGTATGCCCTACAAACCACCACCCAAACGTTGTTTTCTCTGAGTGAATGTAAGCGTTCCCATATATGACTCTCACACTTCAACCAAAATAGAGTTTAGCAGGCCTACATTCCACACCCAGAGAGTTGTTTTCTCTACGTGACTGTAAACTTTCCTATATATGACTCTCAAACTTCGTCCAAACTAGAGTTTTGCAAGCCTACAAAACACCACCCCATAGTTGTTTTCGGTGCCGGAATGTAAGCAGCTCTACATGTGATTCTCTTGCTTCTTCCAAATTACAGGTTAGTATGCCTAGGAACCACAACCACGACGTTGCTTTCACTGAGTTCCCATATATTATTCTAACACTTCATTGAAAATAGAGTTTAGCAGGCCTACGAAACACCCCCCGAGAGTTGCTTTCTCTAAGTGACTGTAAGCTTCCCAGATATGACTCTCGAACTTCCTCCAAACTATATTTTAGTAGGCATACAAACATCACTCCATAGTTGCTTTCTCTGCGTGAAGGTAAGCGTTCCTATATACGATTCTCGTACTTCTTCCAAACTAGAGTTGACTATGCCTACAAATCACAATCCCATCGTTGATTTCTCTGAGTGAATGCACGCGGTCCCCAATATGACTCTCCCCCTTCTTCCAAACTGGAGTTTTGCAGGTGTACAAAACATCCCCCGAGAGTTGGTTTCTATGACTGTAACCTTTCCTATATATTACTCCTTAACTTCTTCCAAACTAGAGATTAGCATGGCTACAAAAACGCCACCCCATAATTGCTTTCTCTACGTGAATGTAAGCGTTCCCGTATCTCATTCTCCCACTTCTTCCGAACTAGAGTTTAGTATGCCTACAAACCACCACGTCGTCATTGCTTTCTCTGAGGGAATGTAAGCCTTCCCATATATGACTCTCACTCTTAAACCAAAATAGAGTTTAGCAGGCCTACTTTCCACACCCAGAGATTTGCTTTCTCTAAGTGACTCTAAGCTTTCTTATATGTGATTCTCAAACTTCGTCCAAACTAGAGTTTAGCATGCCTATAAAACACCACCCCATAGTTACTTTCAGTGCGTCAAAATGTATGTGTTCCTATATGTGATTCTCGTGCTTCTTCCAAACTGCAGTTTAGTAAGCCTACAAACAACCGCATCGTTGCTTTCTCTGAGGGAATGTAAGCGTTCTCATATATGACTCTCACACTTCAACCAAAACAGGGTTTTGCAGGCCTACAAACCACTCGCCAAGACTTGCTTTTTCAAAGTGGCTGTTACCTTTCCTATATAGGACTCTGGAACTTCTCCCAAGCTAGACTTTAACATGTCTACCTGACACTACTCCGTAGTTGCTCTCGGTGTGTGAATGTTAGCGTTCCTATATATGAGTCTTGTACTTCTTCCTAACTAGCATCTGGCATGCCAAAATAACACTCCCCCATAGTTGCTTTCTTTGAGTCAATGTAAACATTCCTATATATGTCTCTCGCACTTCTTCCAAACTTGAGTTATGTCTACAAACCAATCCCCGACAGCTGTTTTCTCTGAACGAATTTAAGCGTTCCTATATAGGACTATGGCACTTCCTCCAAACTAGAGTTTAGCAAGCCTACACTCCACCCCCGTTCGTTGCTTTCTCTAAGTTACTGTAAGCTTTCCTATACATGGCTCTCGAAATTTTCCAAACTAGAGTTAGCATGCCTACTATACACCTACACATAATTGCTTTGTCTGAGTGAATATAAGCCTTCCTATATATGACTGTCGCACTTTTTCCAAATTAGAGTGTAGCCAGCCTGGAAAGCACCCCTTATAGTTGCTTTCATTGAGTGAATGTTAACATTCCTATGTATGACTCTCGCAACTTTTCCAATCTAAGATTTTAGCAATGCCACAAATCCCCCGCCGAGAGTTCCTATACATAACTGTCCTCTTTTTCCAAGCTAGAGTTTAGGAAGCCTAGAAACCGTCCCCCCGTAGACGCTTTATGTGAATGTAAGCGTTCCTATATATGACTCTCGCCTTCCTCCAAACTAGAGCTTAGCAAGCCTACAAACCAACTCCCTATAATTGCTTTCTCTGAATGAATGATATCGTTCCTATATAAGACTCTCGAACTTCTTCCAAACCAGAGTTTAACAAGCCAAAAAAGCACCCCCCATAGATGCTTCCTCTAACTCAAAGCTAATATTCCTATATATGATTCAGCTTCTTCATCCAAACTAGAGTAAGGCAAGCCTACAAATCACACACCAATAGTTGCTTTCTATCAGTAAATGTAAGCATCCCTATATATGACTATAGCAATTCTTCCAAACTGGAGTTTAGCAAGCCTCCAGACCCCCGGACCCCACTCCATAGTACCCTGGGCATTGGCGCCTTCCTGTCATGCAGGACATAGGGGCGGACCCTCATCTCAGACACGGCATTGGTGGATTGTAGGCTTTTTTAAGTTTTTGAATTGAAGAAGTCTGAGAATTGGAATTGGGTTTAGGGTAAGGTTAGGTGTTAGGGACTAGGATTAGGTTTAGGGGTTAGGGTTTTAGGTTAGAATTAGGGTTAGGATTACTGTTAGGGTTAGAGAATAGGATTATGTTTAGTGGTTGGGTTTAGGTTTAGGGTGAGAGGCAAGAGTAAGGGTCAGGGATTAGGGTTACTGTTAGGAGTTAGATTCAGGGCTTACTAAGGGTTTGGTTTAGAGATAGGGTTAGGGCTTACGTTTAACGGTGTGTGTTAGGGCACGGGCCCTGTCTAATGTACGGGGCACTGTGGGTGTGGAGCAAGGCTGGGTCCCCACTTCATCGTACCCTGGGTGTTGGGCTTCAACTGTCACGCAGGACAAAGGCAGAGGCTCATCTCACGCATGGTTAGGATTAAGGTTTAAGTTTAGGGTCAGGGTTGAGGGTTAGGGTGAGGGTTAACAGTTAGAGTTAGGGTAAGGGGGTTAGGGATAGGGTTAGGGTTAAGGGTTAGGTTTATGGTTCAGGTTTAAGGTTAGCATTAGAGGGTAGGGTTTGTGTAACTGTAGATCAGTGTTGGGTTTAGATCTCTAGGCATTAGGGTAAAGGTTAGGGTTAGGGTTAAGAGTTAGGGTTATGTTTAAAGGTTAGGATTGGGATTAGGCTTAAGGGTTAAGGTTAAGGTTATGGGTTATGACTAAGGATCAACGGTTAGGGTTATTTTTAGGCGTAGGGTTAGGGTAAGGGGTTAGAGTTAGTGTTAGTGTTGTTGGTCGGGTTAAGGTTAGGGTTGGCGTTTCAGAATTAGGGATTAGGTGTTATGTTTATAGCTAGGAGTTAGGGTTAGAATTACGGTATAGGGCTTGTTCTCAGGGTGTCATGCATTAACGTTAAGATAAGGGGTTAAAGTTAGGGTTACGGTGAGCTTTACCTGTTAAGGTGAGCAGTAGGATCAGGGTTAGGTGTTATGTTCTGGGTTAGGGTTATGGGTGAGGGGTAGGGCTTATCCTTAGGGCACGGGCCCTGTATGCACTAGGAGGCGAAGTTAGGGATCTGTGATGGTCGCTGGGAACCCACTCTATCGTACGCAGTGTATGGGCCTCTGGGTTTCATGCAGGACACTGTGGCAGAGCCGGCTTTCATGCATGGCTTAGTAGGATTGTAGGCTTTCAAAACTCTGAGATAGCAAGAAGTCTCAGAATTAGATATCGGGTTAGGATTACGGCACGGTTTAGGGATGAAGATTAGTGTTAGGGTGAGGGCTTAGGGTTAGGGGTTAGGGTTAGGGTTAGGGTTGTTGGTAGGGTGAAGCTTAGGGTTGACGTTTTAGAATTAGGGATGAGGTGTTACGGTTATGACTATGGTTTAGGATTAGAATTATGGGATAGGGCTTCTTCTCAAGGTGTTTTGCATTCACGTTAAGTTAAGGGGCTAAGTTAGGGTTACGGGGAGGTTTATGTTTTAAGGTGAGCAATAGGATCAGGGTTAGGTGTTATGTTCAGGGTGAGGGTTATTTGTTAGGGGTAGTGTTTATACTTAGCATACAGGCCCTGTCTGCACTGGGAGGTGGGCGGGGTTTAGGGGGATGGTATTGTCCCCGGGAACCCACTCTATCGTACGCTGGGTATGGGCTCCTGGGTTTCATGCAGGACACAGTGGCAGAGCCCCCTTTTACTCATGGCATGGGAGGATTGTAGGCTTTCTAAACTCTGAGAAAGCAAGAAGTCTGAGAATTAGATTTAGGGGTAGGATTATGGTAATGTTTAGGGATGAAGATTAGTGTCAGGGTGGTGTCTTGGGTTAGGGGTTGGGGTTAAAGGTTAGTGTTAGGTTTAACAGTTACAGTTAGGTTTATGGTTAAGTTTTAGGGTTAGGGTTAAGGTTTGGGTTTAGCGTTTGGCACAGGGGAAGACTTCAATGTTAGCTTTATGGTTAAAGATTAGGATTAGTGTTAGTGTGAGGGTTAATGGTAAGTGTCAAGATTAATGGTTCAGGTTGGGGTTAGGCTTCGGTTTAGGGTTAGGGGTTAGGGTTAGGCTTAGGGTTAAGGGATAGGATTAGGGTTAAGTGTTGGGCTTAGGGTTAGGGTTTAGTGTTAGGGTTGTCGTTAAGGATTAGGGTTAGGGTCAGGGTTAAATGTTTGGGTGCGGGTAATGGTTAGGGTCAGGGTTAAGGTTTACGGATAGGGTTAGTGTTAAGGGTTACGGGTAGGTTTAGGGTTCAGGGTTAGAGTTAGCATTAGGGCTTAAGGTTAGGATTAGGTGGTAGGTTACATTTAGGTTTAGATCTAGGCGTTAGAGTAAGGGTTAAGAGATAGGGTTAGGTTTAATGCTTAGGATTAGGGTTAGGGTTTTGGGTTAAAGTAAGTGTTAGGGGTTAGGTTTAAGGATCAAAGGTTAGGGTTATGTTTAGTTGTAGTGTTAGGGATAAGGGATAAGATTGGCGTAAGGGTTTTCCTTACTTTTATGGTTAAGGGTCACACTTAGATTAAAGGTTAAGTTTAGTGTTAAGGGTTATGGTGAGGGTTAACGGTTACGGTAAAGGCTAAGCGTTAGTGTTAGGGATTAGCGATTAGGGTTTTTGGTAAGTGTTAGGGTTAGGAGTTAGTGTTTTATGAAGGGGTATGGTTAGAATTAGGATTGGGGTTAGTGTTAGGGTTAGGTTTAGGGGTTAGGTTTAGGGTAAAAGGATAGGATTAGGGTTAAGGGTTGGGCTCAGATTTAGGGTTAAAGTTTAGTGTTCGGGTTAATGTTTAGTGTTATGGTCCAGTTTAAGTGTTAGGGTGAGGGTTAACGGTTAGGATTAGGCTTACAGGTTGGGGATATAGTGAGGGTTCAGTGTTAAGGTTAGGTTTAGGGTTCAGGGTTAGGGTTAGCTTTAGGGGTTATGGTTAGGGTTAGGTGTTAGGTTAGTGTCAGGGTTAGGTCTAGTCGTGAGGGTAAGGTTTAGGGTTAGCTTTAAGAGCTAGGGTTAGGTTTAATGGTTAGGATTAGGATTAAGGTTAAAGGTTAGGGTAAGGCTTAGGGGTTAGGGTGAAGGGTTAAGGGTTTTTGTTAGGCATAGCGTTGGGGTTAGAAGTAAGGGTTACTGTCAGTGTTAGGGTTGTAGGCAGGGTTACGGTTAGGGTTAGCGGTTTAGAATTAGGGTTAGGGATTAGGTGTTCCAGTGATGAATAGGAGATAGGGTGAGAATTAGTGGATAGGGGTTGTTCTCAGGGAATGGGTTATGCACTAACGTTAGGATAAGAGGTTAAAGTTAGGCTCACGGTCAGTTTTACATGTTAAGGGGAGAAATAGGAACAGGGTTGGGTGTTATGTTCAGGGTGAGGGATATCTGTTACAGGTATTGTTTATGCTTAGGGCACGGGCCCTGTCTGCATTAGGCGGGGGAGGAGGTTCGGGGGTTGGGATTGTCACCAGGATCCCACTGTATCGTCCTCTGGGTATGGGCCCGTGGGTTTCATGCAGGACACCGTGGTAGAGCCTCCTTTCACGCATGGCATGGGAGGATTGCAGGCTTTCTAAACTCTAAGAAAGCAAGAAGTCTGAGAATTAGATTTAGGGTTAGGATTATGGTTAGGGTTAAGGATGAAGTTTAGTGTTAGGGTGAGGGCTTAGGGTTAGTGATTAGGGTTAGGGTTAAAGGTTACTCTTAGGTTTAACAGTTACAGTTCGGTTTAGGGTTGAGGTTTACGGTTAGGGTTAAGATGAGGGGTTAGGGTTTGGTATAGGGTTAGGGTTAGGTACAGGGTTAGGGTTAAGTGTTAGAATTAGGGTTGAAGATTAGGATTAGGGTTAGGATTAAAGGTTAGCGTGAGAGTTAACGGTTAGGGTTAAGGTTAAGGGTTAGGGTTAGGGTTTAGGTTTAGGGTTAAGGGTTAGGGTTAGTTTTAGGGTTCGAGTTATGTGTTAGGGTTTGTGTTAGAGGTTAGGGTTTGGTTTACTGTTCAGGGTTAGGGTTACGTTTAGGGGTTAGCATTAGGGTTAAGGATTAGGTTTAGGGTAAGGGTTTAGAGTTAGTGTTCGTCTTTAGGCTCGGGGCTTAGGTTCAGGGTCAGGGGTTAGAGTTGGTGGTAGGGCTTAGATTTAGCGGTCAGTTTAAGGGCACAGGAGCTGTTTAATCTATGGTGAGAGGGGTCTGTTCGGAGTCACCACAAAGCACAACATCATTCCCTGGGCCCTGGGAGAAGACCTACATGCAGGACTCAGGCGGAGCCTCATCTCACACATGGCATGGCTGTATTTTAGGCTTGCTTCACTCTGGGAATGGAAGTAGTGTGAGAATTAGGGTTAGGGTTGGGGTTAGGGGTTTCGAGTTAGGGGTTAGATTTTGACTCAGGGTTAGGTGGTAGGGATTAGTGGTTAGGGTTAGAGTTAGTGTTACGGGTTAAGTGTTAAGTCTGCTTTAGGGGGCCATGGTAAGTTTTAGGTTTGGAGTTAGCGTTAGGGTTAGGGTTTAGGGTTAAGGGATAGGGTTAGGGTTAAGGGTTAGGCTTAGGTTTCGGGTTCAGGTTTAGGGTTAGGGTCAGGGTTAAGGGTTAGGGTGAGGGTGAAGAGTTAGGGTTAGGGTTACGGGATTAGGGATAGGTTTAGGGTTAAGGGTCAGGTGTATGGTTCAGGTTTAAGGTTAGCATTAGGGGGTTAGCGTTAGTGTTACCTGTAGGTCAGTGTTGGGGTTAGATCTCTAGGCATTAGGGTAAAGGTTAGGGTTAGGGTTAATTGTTAGGGTTATGTTTAATGGTTAGGATTGGGATTAGGGTTAAGGGTTAGGGTTAAGGTTAGGGGTTATGACTGAGGATCAACGGTTAGTGTTATTTTTGGGCATAGGTTTAGCATAAGCGGTTAGGGTTAGCGTTAGTGTTGTTCGTAGTGTTACGGTTAGGGTTGGCGTTTCACAATTAGGGATTAGGTGTTATGGTTATGGCTAGGAGTTAGGGTTAGAATTACGGTATAGGGCTTGTTCTAGGGTGTCATGCATTTACCTTAAGATAAGGGGTTAAAGTTAGGGTTACGGTGAGCTTTACCTGTTAAGGTGAGCAGTAGGATCAGGGTTAGGTGTTATGTTCTGGGTTAGGGTTATGGGTGAGGGGTAGGGTTTATCCTTAGGGCACGGGCCCTGTATGCACTAGGAGGCGAAGTTAGGGATCTGTGATGGTCGCTGGGAACCCACTCTATCGTACGCAGTGTATGGGCCTCTGGGTTTCATGCAGGACACTGTGGCAGAGCCGGCTTTCATGCATGGCTTAGTAGGATTGTAGGCTTTCAAAACTCTGAGAAAGCAAGGAGTCTGAGAATTAGATTTTGGGTTAGGATTACGGCACGGTTTAGGGATGAAGATTAGTGTTAGGGAGAGGGCTTAGGGTTAGGGGTTAGGGTTAGGTTTAGGGTTGTTGGTAGGGTGAAGTTTAGGGTTGACGTTTTAGAATTAGGGATGAGGTATTACGGTTATGACTATGGTTTAGGATTAGAATTATGGGATAGGGCTTCTTCTCAAGGTGTTTTGCATTCACGTTAAGTTAAGGGGCTAAGTTAGGGTTACGGAGAGGTTTATGTTTTAAGCTGAGCAATAGGGTCAGGGCTAGGTATTATGTTCAGGGTGAGGGTTATCTGTTAGGGGTAGTGTTTATACTTAGCGTACGGGCTCTGTCTGCACTGGGCGGGGCCGGGGGTTAGGGGGATGGGATTGGCGCCGAGAACCCACTCTATCGTACGCTGGTTATGGGCTCCTGGGTTTCATGCAGGACACAGTGGCAGAGCCCCCTTTTACTCATGGCATGGGAGGATTGTAGGCTTTCTAAACTCTGAGAAAGCAAGAAGTCTGAGAATTAGATTTAGGGGTAGGATTATGGTAATGTTTAGGGATGAAGATTAGTGTCAGGGTGGGGTCTTAGGTTAGGGGTTGGGGTTAAAAGTTAGTGTTAGGTTTAACAGTTACAGTTAGGTTTACGGTTAAGTTTCAGGGTTAGGGTTAAGGTTTGGGTTTAGCGTTTGGCACAGGGGTAGGCTTCAGTGTTAGCTTTATGGTTAAAGATTAGGATTAGTGTTAGTGTGAGGGTTAATGGTAAGGGTCAAGATTAATGGTTCAGGTTGGGGTTAGGCTTAGGTTTGGGGTTAGGTGTTAGGGTTAGGCTTAGGGTTAAGGGATAGGATTAGGGTTAAGTGTTGGGCTTAGGGTTAGTGTTTAGTGTTAGGGTTATCATTAAGAATTAGGGTTAGGGTCAGGGTTAAATGTTTGGGTGCGGGTAATGGTTAGGGTCAGGGTTAAGGTTTACGGATAGGGTTAGTGTTAAGGGTTTCGGGTAGGTTTAGGGTTCAGGGTTAGAATTAGCATTAGGGCTTAAGGTTAGGATTAGGTGGTAGGTTACATTTAGGGTTAGATCTAGGCGTTAGAGTAAGGATTAAGAGATACGGTTAGGTTTAATGCTTAGGATTAGGGTTAGGGTTTGGGGTAAAAGTAAGTGTTAGGGAAAAGGTTTAAGTATCAAAGGTTAGGGTTATGTTTACTGTAGTGTTAAGGTTAGGGATAAGGGATAACATTGGCATAAGGGTTTTCCTTACTGTTAGGGTTAAGGGTTACGCTTAGATTAAAGGTTAAGGTTAGGGTCAGTGTTAAGGGTTAGGGTGAGTGTTAACGGTTACGGTAAAGGTTAAGCGTTAGTGTTAGGGATTAGCGATTAGGGTATTTGGTAAGTGTTAGGGTTAGGAATTAGTGTTTTATGAAAGGTTATGGTTAGAATTAGGATTGGGGTTAGTGTTAGGGTTAGGGTTAGGGTAAAAGGATAGGATTAGGGTTAAGGGTTGGGCTCAGGGTTAGGGTTAAATTTTAGTATTAGGGTTAATGTTTAGTGTTATGGTCCACTGTAAGTGTTAGGGTGAGGGTTAACGGTTAGGATTAGGCTTAGAGGTTGGGGATATAGTGAGGGTTCAGTGTTAGGGTTAGGTTTAGGGTTCAGGGTTAGGGTTAGCTTTAGGGGTTACGGTTAGGTGTTAGGTTACTGTCAGGGTTGGGTCTAGTCGTGAGGGTAAGGTTTAGGGTTAGCTTTAAGAGCTAGGGTTAGGTTTAATGGTTAAGATTAGGATTAGGTTTAAGGGTTAGGGTAAGGCTTAGGGGTTAGGGTCAAGGGTTAAGTGTTTCTGTTAGGCATAGCGTTGGGATTAGAAGTAAGGGTTACTGTCAGTGTTAGGGTTGTAGGCAGGGTTCCGGTTAGGGTTAGTGGTTTAGAATTAGGGTTAGGGATTAGGTGTTACAGTTTTGACTAGGAGATAGGGTTAGAATTATGGGATAGGGGTTGTTCTCAGGGAATGGGTTATGCATTAACGTTAGGATAAGAGGTTAAAGTTAGGCTCACGGTCAGTTTTACGTGTTAAGGGGAGAAATAGGAACAGGGTTAGGTGTTATGTTCAGGGTGAGGGATATCTGTTACATGTATTGTTTATGCTTAGCGCACGGGCTATGTCTGCCTTAGGAAAGGGCGGGGGGAGATTAGGGGGCTGGGATTGTCACCAGGATCCCACTGTATCGTACTCTGGTTATGGGCCCGTGGGTTTCATGCAGGACACAGTGGTAGAGCCTCCTTTCACGCATGGCATGGGAGGATTGCAGGCTTCCTAAACTCTAAGAAAGCAAGAAGTCTGAGAATTAGATTTAGGGTTAGGATTATGGTTAGGGTTAAGGATGAAGTTTAGTGCTAGGGTGAGGGCTTAGGGTTAGGGATTAGGGTTAGGGTTAAAGGTTACTCTTAGGTTTAATGGTTACAGTTCAGTTTAGGGTTGAGGTTTACAGTTAGGGTTAATATGAGGGGTTAGTGTTTGGTATAGGGTTAGGGTTAGGTACAGGGTTAGGGTTAAATGTTAGGTTTAGGGTTGAAGATTAGGATTAGGGTTAGGATTAAAGGTTAGTGTGAGAGCTAACGGTTAGGGTTAAGGTTAAGAGTTAGGGTTAGGGTTTAGGTTTAGGGTTAAGGGTTAGGTTTAGTTTTAGGGTTAGAGTTATATGTTATGGTTTGTGTTAGAGGTTAGGGTTAGGTTTACTGTTCACGGTTAGGGTTACGTTTAGGGGTTAGCATTAGGGTTAGGGATTAGGTTTAGGGTAAGGGTTTAGAGTTAGTGTTGGGCTTTAGGCTCGCAGCTTAGGTTCAGGGTCAGGGGTTAGGGTTGGTGGTACGGCTTAGATTTAGCGGTCAGTTTAAGGGCACAGGACCTGGTTAATCTACGGTGAGAGGGGTGCGGTCGGAGTCACCACGAAAGCACAACATCATTCCCTGGGCCCTGGGACAAGACCTACATGCAGGACTCAGGCGGAGCCTCATCTCACACATGGCATGGCTGTATTGTAGGCTTGCTTCACTCTGGGAATGGAAGTAGTGTGAGAATTAGGGTTAGGGTTGGGGTTAGGGGTTTCGAGTTAGGGGTTCCGTTTCGAGTCAGGGTTAAGTGGTAGGGATTAGTGATTAGGGTTAGAGTTAGTGTTACGAGTTATGTGTTAAATCTGGTTAGGGGGCCAGGGTAAGGTTTAGGTTTGGAGTTAGCGTTAGGGTTAGGCGTTAGGGTTAAGGGATAGGGTTAGGGTTAAGGGTTAGGCTTAGGGTTAGGGTTCAGGTTTAGGGTTAGGGTCAGGGTTAAGGGTTAGGGTCAGGGTTAACAGTTAGGGTTAGGGGGTTAGGGATAGGTTTAGGGTTAAGGGTCAAGGCTATGGTTCAGGTTTAAGGTTAGCATTAGGGGGTTAGCGTTAGTGTTAACTGTAGGTCAGTGTTGGGTTTAGATCTCTAGGCATTAGGGTAAAGGTTAGGGTTAGGGTTAAGAGTTAGGGTTATGTTTAATGGTTAGGATTGGGATTAGCGTGAAGAGTTAGGGTTAAGGTTAGGGGTTATGACTAAGGATCAACGGTTAGGGTTATTTTTATGTGTAGGGTTAGCGTAAGGGGTTAGGGTTATTGTTAGTGTTGTTCGGAGGGTTAAGGTTAGGGTTGGCGTTTCACAATTAGGGATTAGGTGTTATGGTTATGGCTAGGAGTTAGGGTTAGAATTACGGTATAGGTCTTGTTCTCAGGGTGTCATGCATTAACGTTAAGATAAGGGCTTAAAGTTAGGGTTACGGTGAGCTTTACCTGTTAAGGTGAGCAGTAGGATCAGGGTTAGGTGTTATGTTCTGGGTTAGGGTTATGGGTGAAGGGTAGGGTTTATCCTTAGGGCACGGGCCCTGTATGCACTAGGAGGCGAAGTTAGGGATCTGTGATGATCCCTGGGAACCCATTCTTTAGTACGCAGTGTATGGGCCTCTGGGTTTCATGCAGGACACTGTGGTAGAGCGGGCTTTCATGCATGGCTTAGTAGGATTGTAGGCTTTCAAAACTCTGAGAATTAGATTTCGGGTTAGGATTACGGCACGGTTTAGGGATGAAGATTAGTGTTAGGGTGAGGGCTTAGGGTTTGGGGTTAGGGTTAGGGGTAGGGTTCATCATTAGGGTTACGTTTAGGCAGTAGGGTTATGGGTTAGGAATAGGGTAAGGGTTTAATGTTAGTGTTGGGCGTTAGGGTCAGGGCTTAAGTTTAGGGTTAGGGGTTAGTGTTAGAGTTAGTGTTAGGGCTTAGATTTAGAGGTTATTTTAAGGGCACAGGACCTGTGTAATCTATGGTGAGAAGTGTGCGGAATGGGTCATCGCCACACCACACCATCGTACCCTAGGCCTTGGGCCCAGACCTACATGTAGGTCTCAGGCAGAGCCTCTTCTCACGCATGGCATGGTTTTATTGTAGGCTTGGCTAACTCTGAGAATGGAGGAAGTGTGAGAATTATGGTTATGATTAGGGTTAGGTGTTTGGGGTTAGGGGTTAGTGTTCGAGTGAGGGTTAGGGGTTAGGGATTAGGGGTTAGGGTTAATGTTAGCATTAGGGGTTAACGGTTAGGGTTGGGTTAGGGACTAGGGTTAGATTTAGGGTTGGGGTAGGGTTAGGGTTAGGGGTTAGGTTTAGGGTTAAGGGATAGGATTAGGGTTAAGGGTTAAGGCTTAGGGTTAGCATTAAGGGATGGGTTAGGGTTAAGGGTTAGGGTTATGGTCCGAGTTAAGGGTTAGGATGAGGGTTAACAGTTAGGGTTATAAGTTAGGGATAGTGTTAGGATTAAGGTCTAGGGTTAGGGTTAGAGGTAGTTTTACTGCTAAGATTAGGTCTAGGCATTAAGGTAAGGGTTAGTGTTAGGGTTAGGTTTAATTGTTAGGATTAGGATCAGAATTAAGGGTTAGGCTTAGGGTTAGGGGATAGGGTTAGGGTTTAGGGTAAACTTTTAAGGTTATGTTTAGGGATAAGGTTAGGGTTAGCGTTTAAGGTTAGGGTTAGTATTAGGGTTGTTTGTAGGGTTAAGGTAATGTTTAGTGGTTAGAATTAGGGTTAGGGATTAGGGGTTACTGTTATGGCTAGGAGTTTGGGTTAGTATTAAGTGATAGGGGTTGTTCTTAGCATAAGTGTTATGCATTAACGTTAGAATAAGTGGTTAAAGTTAGGTTTACGGTGAGGTTTATGTGTTAAGGTGAGCAATAGGATCAGGGTTAGAATTATGAGTGAGGGGTAGGGTTTTGCTTAGGGTATGGGCCCTGTCTGCCCTAGGAGTGGGACTGAGGGGGATGCGATTGTCACCAGAAACCCACTCTATCGTATGCAGGGTATGGGCCCATGGGTTTCTTGTAGGACACTCTGGCAGAGCCTGATTTCACGCATGGTAAAGGAGGACTGTAAGCTTTCCAATCTCTAAGAAAGTAAGAAGTCTGAGAATTAGATTTAGGGTTAGGATTATCATTATGGTTAGGGATGAAGTTTAATCTTAGGGTGAGGGCTTCGGGTAAGGGGATACGGTTAGTTTTAGGGTTAAAAGTTACTGTTAGGTTTAACAGTTACAGTTAGACTTAGGGTTTAGGTTTAGGGTTAGGGTTAAGCTTAGGGGTTACGGTTTGGTACAGGGTTAGGGTTAAGTGTTAGGGTTAGGGTTAAAGATCATGACTAGGGTTAGAGTTAAGGGTTAGTTTGAGTGTTAACAGTTAGGGTTAAGGATAACTTTTCGGGTTAGGGGTTAGGATTAGTGTTAGGGCTGAGATTTAGCCGTTAGTTTAAGGGCACAGGACCTGTTTAATCTATGGTGAGAGTGGTGCACAGGGTCGCTGCGACACGACACCACCATACGCTGGGCCTTGGGCCAAGACCTACATACAGGGCTCAGGTGGAGCCTCTTCTCACGCATGACATGGCTGTATTGTAGGCTTGGTTAACTCTGAGAATGGAAGAAGTGTGAGAAATCGGGTTAGGGCTGGCTGTAGGTGTTTTTAACCCCTAACCCTAACACTAACCCCAAGGTTAAATCTAACCGTAACCCTTACGCCAACCCTAACCCTAACCCTAACCCCTCTCACTGTAGAATAAACAGGTCCTGTGCCCTTAAACTAACCGCTAAATCTAAGCCCTAACATCAACCCTAACCTCTGACCCTAAACCTAAGCCCTGAGCCTAAAGCCCAACACTAACTCTAAACTCTTACCCTAAAGCTAATCCCTAACCCTAATGCTAACCCCTAAACATAACCCTAACTGTGAACCCTAAACCTAACCCTAACCTCGAGCGCTAACCATAGCACTTAACTCTAACCCTAAACCTAACATGAACCCTTAATCCTAACACTAACCCTAACCCTAACTCTTAACTTTAACCCTGACTGTTAACCCTCACACTAACCTTTAAACCTAACCTTAATCGTAATCTTTAACCCTAAACCTAATATTTAACCCTAATCCTGTACCAAACCCTAAACCCTAACCTTAAACCTAACCGTAAACCTTAACCCTGAACCTAACTGTAACGGTTAAAACTAAGAGTAACCTGTAACGCTACCCGTAACCCCTAACTCTAAGCCTTCACCCTAACACTAACCTTGATCCTTAACCCGAACCCTAACCCTAACCCTAAATCTAATTCTCAGTCTTCTTGCTTTCTTAGAGTTTAGAAAGCCTACAATCCTCCCATTCCATGCGTGAAAGGAGGCTCTTCCACTGTGTCCTGAATGAACTGCTGGGGCCCATAACCAGAGTACGATAGAGTGGGTTCCTGGTGACAATCCCAGCCCCCTAACTCCCGCCCCCCGCCTAATGCAGACAAGGCCGGTGTCCTAAGCATAAACTCTACACCTCACCCAAAAATCTAACCCTGAAAATAATGTTTAACCCTGATTCTATTGCTCACCTTAGAATGTAAACCTCACTGTAACCTGAACTTTAACCTCTTATCCTAACGTTAATGCATAACACTTACCATGAGAATAACCCCTATCCCATAATTCTAACCCTATCTCCTAGTCATAACTGTAACAACTAATCCCTAACCCTAATTCTAAACCACTAACACTAACTGTTACCCTACGTAGTTACTGTTACGGTAACCTACTGTTACCCTAACACTGAACCTAACCCTTACTCCTAACGCCAAAGCTATGGCTAAAAATAATGCTAACCCTTGACCCTTTACCCTAACTCCTAACCCTAATCCTAATCCTAACCACTAAACCCAAACTTAGCTCTTAACCCTAACCCTAAACCTTACCCTGACGCCTAGACCTAACACTAACACTAAACTAACACCTAACCCTAATCATAACCCCTAAAGCTAACCCTAACCCTGAACCCTAAACCTAACCCTAACACTTAATACTAACTATATCCCTAACCCCTAACCCTAACCCTAACCGTTAACCCTCACCCTAACCCTTAAACCGGACCCTAACACTAAATCTTAACCCTAACACTAAATTTTAACCCTAAACCTACGCCCAACCCTTAACCATAATCCTATCCCTTAACCCTAAACCTAACCCCTAACCCTAAACCTAACACTAACCCCAATCCTAATTCTAACCATAGCCCTTAATACATCACTACGCCTAACCGCTAACCCTAACCCCTAATGCTAACCCTAACACTGAACCCTAAACCTAACCCTATCCCTAACCCTTAAACATAACTCTATCCCTAACCAATAATCCTAAGCCTAATCTTTAACCCTCACCCTAGAGCTTAACTCAAACCGTAACCCTAAGCCTAAACCCCAACCCTAACACTTAACACAAACCCTAAGCCTTAACACTTAACCCCAATCCTATCCTTTAACCCTAACACTAACCCTGATGCCTAATCCTAACCCTAACCCTAACCCCAACCATAAATCTAACCCTAGCCCCTAACGCAAAACTAACCCCTAACCACTAACCCCTAACCCTAACACTAACCCTAAATCCTAGTCCCTAACCACTAAACCTCACTTGAACCCTAACCCCTAACAACAAACCCTTAACCCTAACCATAACCCTATTTCTCACACTACTTCCATTCTCAGAGTTAACCAAGCTTAAAATACAACCATGCAATGCGTGAGTAGAGTTTCTGCATGAGTCCTGCAAGTAGGTCTGGGCCAAAGGCCCAGGATCCGATGGTGTGGTGTCGCATGGAAACATTCTGCACCCTTCTCACCATAGATTACACAGGTCCTGTACCCTTAAACTAACCGCTAAATCAAAGCCCAAACACTGACCCTAACCCCTAACCCTAAACCTAAGCCCTGACCCTAATGCCCAACACTAACACTAAACGCTTACCCTAAACCTAACCCTTAAATGTAACCTTAACCATGAACCCTAAACCTAACCCAAACCCCTAACCCTAACCATAACACTTAACTCTAACCCTAAACCTAACATGAACACTTAACCCTAACCCTAACCCATAACCCTAACACTTAACCTTAACCCTAACCGTTAACCCTCACACTAAACCTTAACCCTAACCCTAATCCTAATCTTTAACCCTAAACCTAGCACTTAACCCTTACCCTGTACCAAAACCTAACCCCTAATCTTAACCCTAACCGTAAACCTTAAAGCTTAACCCTAAACCTAACTGTAACTGTTAAACCTAACACTAACCTTTAACCCTGACCCTAACCGAAACCCCTAACCCTAAGCCCTCACCATAACAGTAACCTATATTGCTAACCCTAACCCTAATCCTAGCCCTAAATTTAATTCTCAGACTTGTTGCTTTCTCAGAGTTTACAAAGCCTACAATCCTCCCATGCCATGTGTAGAAGGAGGCTCGGCCAATGTGTCCGGCATGAAACCAGGGGGCCCATACCCAGCATATGATAGAGTGGCTTCTGGCATCTATCCCAGCCCCCTAAGCCCCCTCCTAGAGCAGGGAGGGCTCGTGATATAAGCATAAACACTACCCCTCACCCATAACCCTAACCCTGAACATCACAGCTCACCCTGATACTATTGCTCACCTTAACACATCAACCTCACCATAACTCTAACTTGAACCCGTTATCCTAACGTTAATGCATAAGACTTACCCTAAGAACAACCCCTATCCCTTAATTCTAACCCTAACTCCTAGCCACAATTATAACACCTAATCCCTAAGGCTAATTCAAAACTGCTAAACATTACCTTACCCCTACAAACAACCCTAACACTAACCCTAACCCTAACCGCTAACCCTAACCGTACACCTAAAAATAACCGTAACACTTGACACTTAACCCTAACCCCTAACCTTAACCCTAACCCTTAACCTTGATCCTAATCCTAACAATTAAACATAACCCTAACTCTTAAGCCTAACACTAACACGTACCCTAACGCCTAGACCTAACCCTAAGAGTAAATGTAACCCCTAACCCTAACCCTAATCCCTAATTCTAGCCCTAACACTGAACCCTAATCCTAAGCCTTAAACCTAACTCTATCCTTAAGCCATAAGCCTAGCCCTAACTGTTAACCCCACACTAACCCTTAACTCGAACTGTAACCCTAACCCTTAAAACTAAACCTAACACTTAACGCTAACCCTAAGCCTTAACGCTTAACCCTTATCCTATCCCTTAACCCTAACCCTAACCCCTAATGCTAACCATAACCCCACCATAAATCTAACCCTAGCCCCTAACCCAACCCTAACCCCTAAACCCTAACCCTATCACTAAACCCAACACCTACTCCCTAACCCCTAATCCTCACTCGAAGCTTAAGCCCTAACCCTAAGCCCTCTCCCTGACTAATCTTCATTCCTAACTCTAACCATAATCCTAACCCTAAATCTAATTCTCAGACTTCTTGCTATCTCAGAGTTTTAAAAGCCTACAATTCTCCAAAGCCATGCGTGAAAGCTGGCTCTACCACAGTGTCCTGCATGAAACCCAGGAGCCCATACTCTGTGTACAATAGAGTGTGTTCCTGGGGACAATCACGGCCCCCTAACTCCCCCTGCTAGTGCTGACAGGGCCTATGCCCTAAGCAAAAACCCTGCACCTCACCCATAACCCTAACCCTGAACATAACACCTAACCCTGATGTTATTGTTCACCTTAACACGTAAACCTCACTGTAACCCTAACTTTAACCCCCTATCCTAATGTTATTGAATAACACTTACCCTAAGAACAAACCCTATCCCTTAATTCTAAGCCTAACTCCTAGCATAACCGTAACACCTAATCCCTAACCTTAATTCTCAACTGTTAAACATTACCTTCACCCTACAAACAACCCTAACACTAACCCTAACTCTAACCACTAACCCTAACCCTAACCATTACACTGATCATAATCCTAACAATTAAACCTAACCCTAATTCTTAACCCTAACACGAACCATTACCATAATGCCTAGACCTAACCGTAACTGTAACCCTAACCCCTAACCCTAACCCTAACCGCTAATGCTAACCCTAACCCCGAACCCTAAACCTAACCCTAACCCTATCCCTTAAACCTATTACTATCCCTAAACCATTACCCTAATCGCAACTGTTAACCCTCACTCTCACCCTTAACTTGGACCGAAACCCTAACCCTTAACCCTAACCTTAACCCTTACTGCTAATCTTAAGCCTTCACCCTTTACCTTAATCCTATCTCGTAAGCCTAACCCTAAGGCTGACCCCTAACCCGCCCGAACATTAACCCTAACCCTAAATCTAACGCTAGCCCCTTACAAAAACCTAACACCTAACCCATGACACACTAATCCTAACTTCTAATTCCTAACAGCTAAACTTCACTCAAACCCTAACCTCTAACCCTAAACACATAACCCTAACCATAACCCTAATTCTCACACTTCCTCCGTTCTCAGAGTTGACCAAGCCTACAATAGAGCCATGCCACAAATGAGAAGAGGCTCTGCCTGAGTCCTGCATGTAGGTCTGGGCCCGAGGCCCAGGTACGATGGTGTGGTGTTGAGGCGACCCAGTCTGCACCCTTCCCACCATAGATTAAACAGAGCATGTGCCCTTAAACTAACCACTAAATCTAAGCCCTAACACTAAACCTAAATCCTAACCCTAAACCTCGGCCCTTATCCTAACGCCCAACAGTAACACTAAACACTCACCCTAAACTTAACCCGTAACCCGAACCCCTAAATGTAACCCTAACCATGAACCCTAAACCTAACCCTAACCTCTAGCCATAACCATAACTCTTAACTCCAACCCTAAACGTTACACGAAGCCTTATTCCTAACCCTAACCCCAACCGTAACACTTAATCTTGACCCTTACCATTAACCCTCACACTAACCCTTAACCCTAACCCTAATCCTAATCTTTAACCATAAACCTAACACTGAAGCCTAACCCTGTGCCAAACGCTAAAACCAAACCTTAACCCTAACCCTGAAACTTAACCGTAAACGTAACTGTAACTATTAAAAATAACACTAACTTTTAACGCTAACCCCTAACCCTCAGAGGCCACCCTAACACTAATCTTCCTCTCTAAACATTACCATAATCCTACCCCTAAATCTAATTCTCAGACTTCTTGCTTTCTCAGAGTTAAGAAAGCCTACAATCCTCCCATGCCATGAGTAAAAGGGGGCTCTTCCACTGTGTCCTGCATGAAACCCAGGAGCCCATACCCAGCGTATGATAGAGTGCGTTCCCGGGGACAATCCCATCCCTCTAACCCGCGCCCCCCACCCAGTGCAGACAGGGACCGTACGCTAAGTATAAACACTATCCCTAACAGATAACCCTCACCCTCAATATAAAACCTGACCCTGAACCTATTGCTCACCTTAAAACATAAACCTCTCCGAAACCCTAACTTATCCCCTTATCTTAACATTAATGTATAACACCCTGAGAAGAAGCCCTATCCCATAATTCTAAATCTAATCCCGAGCCATAACCCTAACACCTCATCCCTAATTCTAAAATGCCAACCCTACCTTCACCCTACCAACAACCCTAACCCTAACCCTAAACCCTTACCCTAACCCTACGCCTAAAAATAACCCTAACCATTGATCCTTAGTCATAACCCCTAAACCTTAACCCTAACCCTTCACGCTAATCCCAATCCTAACCATTAAACATAACCCTACTTAACCCTACCGCTAAACTCTACCCTAATGCCTAGATATCTAACCCCAACACTGACCTACAGTTAACACTAACCCTAACCCCTGATCCTAACATTAAACCTGAACTATAAAACTAACCCTTAACCCTAACCCTATCCCTAACCCCCTAACCTTTACCCTAAATGTTAAGCCTCACCCTAACACTTAACCCTGACTCTAAGCCTAAACTTTAACCCAAACACCTAACCCTAACGCTAACCCCAACCCTAAACCTAATCCTGGCCCCCGAACCCAGACTTAACACCTAACCTCTAACACTAACTCTAACCCTAACCACTAATCCCTAGCACCTGACCCTGACTCAAAACCTAATCCCTAACTCGAAACCCCTGACCCCAAACCTATACCTAATTCTCACACTAATTCCATTTCCAGAGTGAAGCAAGCCTACAATACAGCCATGCCATGTGTGAGATGAGGCTCCGCCTGAGTCCTGCATGGAGGTCCTCTACCAAGACCCAGGGAATGATGTTGTGCTTTCGTGGTGACTCCGACCACACCCCTCTCACCGTAGATTAACCAGGTCCTGTGCCCTTAAACTGACCACTAAAGCTAAGCCCTACCACCAACCCTAACCCCTGACCCTGAACCTAAGCCCCGAGCCTAAAGCCCAACACTAACTCTAAACACTTACCCTAAACCTAATCCCTAACCCTAATGCTAACCCCTAGAGGTAACCCTAACCGTGAACAGTAAACCTAACCCTTACCTCTAACACAAACCCTAACACATAACTCTAACCCTAAAACTAACCCTAACGCTTAACCCTGAACCTAAACCCTAACTCTAACCCTTAACCTTAACCTTAACCGTTAACTCTCATGCTAACCTTTAATCCCAACCCTAATCCTAATCTTCAACCCTAAACTTAACACAACCCTAACCATGTACCAAACCCTAACCCCTCATCTTAACCCTATCTGCAAACCTCAACACTAAAACGAACTGTAACTGTTAAACCTAAGAGTAACCTTAAACCGTAACCCTAATCTGTAACCCTATCCCGTCACCATAACACTACACTTCATCCTGAACCTTAACCATAATCCTAACCCTAAATCTAATTCTCAGACTTCTTGTTTTCTTAGAGTTTAGAAAGCCTGCAATCCTCCCATGCCATGTGAGAAAGGAGGCTCTACCACTGTGTCCTGCATGAAAACCACGGGCCCATACCCAGAGTCTGATACAGTGGGTTCCCGGTGACAATCCCAGCCCCCTAACCTCGCCCCAGCTTAATGTAGACAGGGCCCGTGCGCTAAGCATAAACAATACCTTTAACAGATAACCCTAACCCTGAACATAGCACCTAACCCTGTTCCTATTTCTCCCCTTAACACGTAAACCTCACCGTGAGCCTAACTTTAACCTCTTATCCAACGTTAATGCATAACCCATTCCCTGAGAACATCCCCTATCCAATAATTCTAACCCTATCTCCTAGTCATAACTGTAACACCTAATCCCTAACCCTAATTCTCAACCACTAAGCCTAACCGTAACGCTGCCTACAACCCTAACACTGACACGAACCCTTAGTTCTAACCCCAACGCTATGCCTAACAAAAGCCCTAACCCTTCACCGTCACCCTAATCCCTACGCATTACCCTAACCCTTAACCGTAATCCTAATCCTAACGATTAAACCTAACCCTACCTCTTAAAGCTAACCCTAAACCTTACCCTCACGACTAGACCTAACCCTGACACTAACCTAACACCTAACACTAACCATAACCCCTAAAGCTAACCCTAACCCTGAACCCTAAACCTAACCCTAACACTGAACCTTCACTATATCCCTAACCCCTAAGCCTAATCCTAACTGTTAACCCTCACCCTAAAACTTAAACTGGACCATAACACTAAACATTAACCCTAACACTAAACTTTAAACCTAACCATAAGCCCAACACTTAACCCTAATCCTATCCCTTAACCCTAAGCCTAACCCTAACCCCTAACCCTAAACCTAACCCTAACCCCAACCCTAACCCTTAATCTTGACTCTTACCATTAACCCTCACACTAACCCTAATCCTAATCTTTAACCATAAAGCTAACACTGAAGCCTAACCCTGTGTCAAACGCTAAACCCAAACCTTAACCCTAACCCTCAAACTTAACCATAAACCTAACTGTAACTGTTAAACCTAACACTAACCTCTAACGCTAACCCCTAACCCTAAGACCCCACCTTAACACTAACCCTAACCCTAAACATTATCATAATCCTACCCCTAAATCTAATTCTCGGACTTCTTGCTTTCTTAGAGTTTAGAAAGCCTAAAATCCTCCCATGCCATGAGTAAAAGGGGGCTCTGCAGCTCTCTCTTGCATGAAACCAGGAGCCCATACCTAGCGTATGATAGAGTGGGTTCCCGGGGAAATCCCATCCCCGTAACCCCAGCCCCCCGCCCAGTGCAGACAGAGCCTGTACGCTAAATATAAACACTACCCCTAACAGATAACACTCACCCTGAACATAGCACCTGACCCTGATCCTATTGCTCACCTTAAAACATAAACCTCCCTGTAACCCTAACTTATCCCCTTATCTTAACGTTAATGCATAACACACTGAGAAGGAGTCCTATCCCATAATTCTAATCCTAACCCCTAGCCATAACCGTAACACCTCATCCTTAATTCTAAAATGCCAACCCTAACCTTCACCCTACCAACAACCCTAACCCTAACCCTAATCCCTAACCCTAAGCCCTCACCCTATCACTAATCCTCATCCCTAAACCGTACCATAATACTAACTCTAAATCTAACTCTCAGACTTCTTGCTTTCTCAGAGTTTTGAAAGCCTACAATCCTACTAAGCCATGCATGAAAGCCCACTCTGCCACAGTGTCCTGCATGAAACCCAGAGGCCCATACACTGCGTAGGATAGAGTGGGTTCCCAGCGACCATCACAGACCCCTAACTTCGCCTCCTAGTGCATACAGGGCCTGTGCCCTAAGCACAAACCCTACCCTTCTCCCATAACCCTAACCCGAAACATAACACCTGACCCTGATCCTACTGTCCACCTTAACACGTAAACCTCACCGTAACCCTAAATTTAACCCCTTATATTAACGATAATGCATGACACCCTGAGAACAAGCCCTATAGCGTAATTCTAACCCTAACTCCTAGCCATAACCGTAACACCTAATCCCTAATTCTGAAACGCCAACCCTAACCTTAATCCTACCAACAACACTAACACTAACCCTAAACACTTACCCTAACCCTACACCTAAAATAACCCTAACCATTGATACTTAGTCATAACCCCTAAACCTTAACCCTAACCCTTCACGCTAATCCCAATCCTAACCATTAAACATAACCCTACTTAACTCTACCCCTAACCTATACCTTAATGCCTAGAGATCTAACCCCAACACTGACCTACAGTTAACACTAACCCTAACCCCTGATCCTAACATTAAACCTGAACTATAAAACTAACCCTTAACCCTAACCCTATCCCTAACCCCCTAACCTTTACCCTAAATGTTAAGCCTCACCCTAACACTTAACCCTGACTCTAAGCCTAAACTTTAACCCAAACACCTAACCCTAACGCTAACCCCAACCCTAAACCTAATCCTGGCCCCCGAACCCAGACTTAACACCTAACCTCTAACACTAACTCTAACCCTAACCACTAATCCCTAGCACCTGACCCTGACTCAAAACCTAATCCCTAACTCGAAACCCCTGACCCCAAACCTATACCTAATTCTCACACTAATTCCATTTCCAGAGTGAAGCAAGCCTACAATACAGCCATGCCATGTGTGAGATGAGGCTCCGCCTGAGTCCTGCATGGAGGTCCTCTACCAAGACCCAGGGAATGATGTTGTGCTTTCGTGGTGACTCCGACCACACCCCTCTCACCGTAGATTAACCAGGTCCTGTGCCCTTAAACTGACCACTAAAGCTAAGCCCTACCACCAACCCTAACCCCTGACCCTGAACCTAAGCCCCGAGCCTAAAGCCCAACACTAACTCTAAACACTTACCCTAAACCTAATCCCTAACCCTAATGCTAACCCCTAGAGGTAACCCTAACCGTGAACAGTAAACCTAACCCTTACCTCTAACACAAACCCTAACACATAACTCTAACCCTAAAACTAACCCTAACGCTTAACCCTGAACCTAAACCCTAACTCTAACCCTTAACCTTAACCTTAACCGTTAACTCTCATGCTAACCTTTAATCCCAACCCTAATCCTAATCTTCAACCCTAAACTTAACACAACCCTAACCATGTACCAAACCCTAACCCCTCATCTTAACCCTATCTGCAAACCTCAACACTAAAACGAACTGTAACTGTTAAACCTAAGAGTAACCTTAAACCGTAACCCTAATCTGTAACCCTATCCCGTCACCATAACACTACACTTCATCCTGAACCTTAACCATAATCCTAACCCTAAATCTAATTCTCAGACTTCTTGTTTTCTTAGAGTTTAGAAAGCCTGCAATCCTCCCATGCCATGCGGGAAAGGAGGCTCTACCACTGTGTCCTGCATGAAAACCACGGGCCCATACCCAGAGTCTGATACAGTGGGTTCCCGGTGACAATCCCAGCCCCCTAACCTCGCCCCAGCTTAATGTAGACAGGGCCCGTGCGCTAAGCATAAACAATACCTTTAACAGATAACCCTAACCCTGAACATAGCACCTAACCCTGTTCCTATTTCTCCCCTTAACACGTAAACCTCACCGTGAGCCTAACTTTAACCTCTTATCCAACGTTAATGCATAACCCATTCCCTGAGAACATCCCCTATCCAATAATTCTAACCCTATCTCCTAGTCATAACTGTAACACCTAATCCCTAACCCTAATTCTCAACCACTAAGCCTAACCGTAACGCTGCCTACAACCCTAACACTGACACGAACCCTTAGTTCTAACCCCAACGCTATGCCTAACAAAAGCCCTAACCCTTCACCGTCACCCTAATCCCTACGCATTACCCTAACCCTTAACCGTAATCCTAATCCTAACGATTAAACCTAACCCTACCTCTTAAAGCTAACCCTAAACCTTACCCTCACGACTAGACCTAACCCTGACACTAACCTAACACCTAACACTAACCATAACCCCTAAAGCTAACCCTAACCCTGAACCCTAAACCTAACCCTAACACTGAACCTTCACTATATCCCTAACCCCTAAGCCTAATCCTAACTGTTAACCCTCACCCTAAAACTTAAACTGGACCATAACACTAAACATTAACCCTAACACTAAACTTTAAACCTAACCATAAGCCCAACACTTAACCCTAATCCTATCCCTTAACCCTAAGCCTAACCCTAACCCCTAACCCTAAACCTAACCCTAACCCCAACCCTAACCCTTAATCTTGACTCTTACCATTAACCCTCACACTAACCCTAATCCTAATCTTTAACCATAAAGCTAACACTGAAGCCTAACCCTGTGTCAAACGCTAAACCCAAACCTTAACCCTAACCCTCAAACTTAACCATAAACCTAACTGTAACTGTTAAACCTAACACTAACCTCTAACGCTAACCCCTAACCCTAAGACCCCACCTTAACACTAACCCTAACCCTAAACATTATCATAATCCTACCCCTAAATCTAATTCTCGGACTTCTTGCTTTCTTAGAGTTTAGAAAGCCTAAAATCCTCCCATGCCATGAGTAAAAGGGGGCTCTGCAGCTCTCTCTTGCATGAAACCAGGAGCCCATACCTAGCGTATGATAGAGTGGGTTCCCGGGGAAATCCCATCCCCGTAACCCCAGCCCCCCGCCCAGTGCAGACAGAGCCTGTACGCTAAATATAAACACTACCCCTAACAGATAACACTCACCCTGAACATAGCACCTGACCCTGATCCTATTGCTCACCTTAAAACATAAACCTCCCTGTAACCCTAACTTATCCCCTTATCTTAACGTTAATGCATAACACACTGAGAAGGAGTCCTATCCCATAATTCTAATCCTAACCCCTAGCCATAACCGTAACACCTCATCCTTAATTCTAAAATGCCAACCCTAACCTTCACCCTACCAACAACCCTAACCCTAACCCTAATCCCTAACCCTAAGCCCTCACCCTATCACTAATCCTCATCCCTAAACCGTACCATAATACTAACTCTAAATCTAACTCTCAGACTTCTTGCTTTCTCAGAGTTTTGAAAGCCTACAATCCTACTAAGCCATGCATGAAAGCCCACTCTGCCACAGTGTCCTGCATGAAACCCAGAGGCCCATACACTGCGTAGGATAGAGTGGGTTCCCAGCGACCATCACAGACCCCTAACTTCGCCTCCTAGTGCATACAGGGCCTGTGCCCTAAGCACAAACCCTACCCTTCTCCCATAACCCTAACCCGAAACATAACACCTGACCCTGATCCTACTGTCCACCTTAACACGTAAACCTCACCGTAACCCTAAATTTAACCCCTTATATTAACGATAATGCATGACACCCTGAGAACAAGCCCTATAGCGTAATTCTAACCCTAACTCCTAGCCATAACCGTAACACCTAATCCCTAATTCTGAAACGCCAACCCTAACCTTAATCCTACCAACAACACTAACACTAACCCTAAACACTTACCCTAACCCTACACCTAAAATAACCCTAACCATTGATACTTAGTCATAACCCCTAAACCTTAACCCTAACCCTTCACGCTAATCCCAATCCTAACCATTAAACATAACCCTACTTAACTCTACCCCTAACCTATACCTTAATGCCTAGAGATCTAACCCCAACACTGACCTACAGTTAACACTAACCCTAACCCCTGATCCTAACATTAAACCTGAACTATAAAACTAACCCTTAACCCTAACCCTATCCCTAACCCCCTACCCTTTACCCTAAATGTTAAGCCTCACCCTAACACTTAACCCTGACTCTAAGCCTAAACTTTAACCCAAACACCTAACCCTAACGCTAACCCCAACCCTAAACCTAATCCTGGCCCCCGAACCCAGACTTAACACCTAACCTCTAACACTAACTCTAACCCTAACCACTAATCCCTAGCACCTGACCCTGACTCAAAACCTAATCCCTAACTCGAAACCCCTGACCCCAAACCTATACCTAATTCTCACACTAATTCCATTTCCAGAGTGAAGCAAGCCTACAATACAGCCATGCCATGTGTGAGATGAGGCTCCGCCTGAGTCCTGCATGGAGGTCCTCTACCAAGACCCAGGGAATGATGTTGTGCTTTCGTGGTGACTCCGACCACACCCCTCTCACCGTAGATTAACCAGGTCCTGTGCCCTTAAACTGACCACTAAAGCTAAGCCCTACCACCAACCCTAACCCCTGACCCTGAACCTAAGCCCCGAGCCTAAAGCCCAACACTAACTCTAAACACTTACCCTAAACCTAATCCCTAACCCTAATGCTAACCCCTAGAGGTAACCCTAACCGTGAACAGTAAACCTAACCCTTACCTCTAACACAAACCCTAACACATAACTCTAACCCTAAAACTAACCCTAACGCTTAACCCTGAACCTAAACCCTAACTCTAACCCTTAACCTTAACCTTAACCGTTAACTCTCATGCTAACCTTTAATCCCAACCCTAATCCTAATCTTCAACCCTAAACTTAACACAACCCTAACCATGTACCAAACCCTAACCCCTCATCTTAACCCTATCTGCAAACCTCAACACTAAAACGAACTGTAACTGTTAAACCTAAGAGTAACCTTAAACCGTAACCCTAATCTGTAACCCTATCCCGTCACCATAACACTACACTTCATCCTGAACCTTAACCATAATCCTAACCCTAAATCTAATTCTCAGACTTCTTGTTTTCTTAGAGTTTAGAAAGCCTGCAATCCTCCCATGCCATGTGAGAAAGGAGGCTCTACCACTGTGTCCTGCATGAAAACCACGGGCCCATACCCAGAATCCGATACAGCGGGTTCCCGGTGACAATGCCAGCCCCCTAAGCTCCCCCCAGCTTCATGCAGACAGGGCCCGTGCGCTAAGCATAAACAATACCTTTAACAGATAACCCTAACCCTGAACATAGCACCTAACCCTGTTCCTATTTCTCCCCTTAACACGTAAACCTCACCGTGAGCCTAATTTTAACCTCTTATCGTAACTTTAATACATAAACCATTCCCTGAGAACATCCCCTATCCAATAATTCTAACCCTATCTCCTAGTCATAAGTGTAACACCTAATCCCTAACCCTAATTCTGAACCGCTAAGCCTAACCGTAACGCTGCCTACAACCCTAACACTGACAGGAACCCTTAGTTTTAACCCCAACGCTATGCCTAACAAAAGCCCTAACCCTTCACCCTTCACCCGAACCACTACGCATTACCGAACCCTTAACCGTAATGCTAATCCTAACCATTAAACCTAACCCTGGCTCTTAAGCTAACCCTAAACCTTACCCTCACGACTAGACCTAACCCTGACACTAACCTAACACCTAACCCCTACCAGAACGCCTAAAGCTAACCCTGAACCCTATCCCTAACCCTAGCAGTAAACTTTAACCCTAAACCTAAGCCCAACCCGTAACACTAATCCTATCCTTTTACCCTAAAACTAACCCCTAAACCTAACCCCTATACCTAACCCTAACTCTAATCCCAATCCTTATTCTAACCATACCCCTTCATAAAACACTAACTCCTAACCGCTAACCCTAACACTAACCAAAAACCCTAATCACTAATCCCTAACCCTAACGCTTAACCTTTACCCTAACCATTAACCCTCACCCTAATTCTTAACACTGACCCTAACCTTCACCTTTAACTCTAAGCCTAGCCCTTAACGCTACAGTAAGGAAGACCCTTAATGCTAATGGTATCCCTTATCCCTAACCCTAACACTACAGCTAAAAATAACCCTAACCTTGGATCCTTAAACCTTACCACTAACACTTACTTTAACCCCAAACCCTAACCCTAATCCTAAGCATTAAACCTAACCCTATCTCTTACCCCTAACCCTAGCACTTACCCTAACGCCTAGATCTAACCCTAAATCTAATCTACCGCCTAATCCTAACCTTAAGCCTTAATGCTAACGCTAACCCTGAACCCTAAACCTACCTGTAACCCTTAACAGTAACCCTATCCGTGAACCTTAACCCTGACCCTAAACATTACCCGCACCCAAGCATTTAACCCTGACCCTAACCCTAATCCTTAATGCTAACCCTAACACTACACCCTAACCCTAAGCCCAACACTTAACCCTAATCCTATCCCTTAACCCTAACCCTAACCCTAACCCTAATGCTAACCCCTAAACGTAACCCTAACCGTGAACAGTAAACCTATCCCTAACCTCTAACACAAACCATAGCACATAACTCTAACCCTAAAACTAACCCTAACCCTAAACCTAACCCTAAACCCTAACTCTTAACCTTAACCCTAAGCGTTAACTCTCACGCTAACCTTTAATCCTAACCCTAATCCTAATCTTCAAGCCTAAACCTAACACTTAACCCTAACCCTGTACCAAACCCTAACCCCTCATCTTAACCCTAACCTTAAACCTCAACCCTAAACCAAAGTGTAACCGTTAAATCTAAGAGTAACCTTTAACCCTAACCGTAATCCCTAAGCCTAAGCCCTCACACTAACACTAAACTTCATCCTTAACCCTAACCATAACCCTAACCCTAAATCTAATTCTCAGAGTTCTTGCTTTCTTAGAGTTTAGAAAGCCTGCAATCCTCCCACGCCATGCGTGAAAGGAGGCTCTCCCACAGTGTCCTGCATGAAACCCAGAGGCCCATACACTGCGTGCGGTAGAGTGGGTTCCCAGCGACCATCACAGACACCTAACTTTGCCTCCTAGAGCATACAGGGCCCGTGCCCTAAGCATAAACCCTACCCCTCACCCATAAGCCTAACCCACAACATAACACCTAACCCTGATCCTACTGCTCACCTTAACAGGTAAACCTCACCATAACCCTAACTTTAACCCCATATCTTAACGTTAATGCATGACACCCTGAGAACAAGCCCTATACCGTCATTATAACCCTAACTCCTAGCTATAACCGTAACACCTAATCCCTAATTCTGAAACGCCAACCCTAACCTTAACCCGACCAACAACACTAACACTAACCCTAACCCCTTACCCTAACCCTATGCCTAAAAGTAACCCTAACCGTTGATCCTTAGTCATAACCCCTAACCTTAACCCTAACCCTTAACCCTATTCCCAATCGTAACCATTAAACAGAACCCTAACTCTTAACCCTAACCCTAACCTTTACCCTAATGCCTAGAGATCTAACCCCAACACTGACCTACAGTTAACACTAACCCCAACCCCTAATGCTCACCTTAAACCTGAACCAAGCTCCTAACCCTTAACCCTAACACTATCCCTTACCCCTAAGCCTAACACCAACTGTTAACCCTCTAACCCTCACCCTGAATCCTAACCCTATCCCTTAACCCTAACCCCTAACCCTAACGCTAACTCCAAACCTAAACCTTACCCTGGCCCCCTAACCCAGACTTAACACCTTACCCCTAACACTAACTCTAACCCTAACCACTAATCCCTAGCACCTAACCCTGACTCAAAACCTAACCCCTAACACAAAAAACCCTAACCCCAACCCCAACCCTAATTCTCACACTACTTCCATTCCCAGAGTGAAGCAAGCCTACAATACAGCCATGCCATGTGTGAGATGAGGCTCCGCCTGAGTCCTGCATGGAGGTCCTGTCCCAAGGCCCAGGGAATGATGTTGTGCTTTTGTGGTGACTCTGACCGCACCCCTCTCACCGTAGATTAACCAGGTCCTGTGCCCTTAAACTGAACGCTAAAGCTAAGCCCTACCACCAACCCTAACCCCTGAACCTGAACCTAAGCCCCGAGCCTAAAGCCCAACATTAACTCTAGACCCTTACCCTAATCCTAATCCCTAACCCTAATGCTAACCCCTAAACCCAACCCTAACCGTGAACAGTAAACCTAACCCTAACCTCTAACATAAACCATAGCACATAACTCTAACCCTAAAACTAACCCTAACCCTAACCATAACCCTAAACCCTAAATCTTTTTTTTTTTTTTTTTTTGAGAGAGTCTCACTCTGTTGCCCAAGATAGAGTGAGTGCCGTGGCATCAGCCTAGCTCACAGCAACCTCAGACTCCTGAGTTCAAGGAATCCTCCTGTCTCAGCCTCCCGAGCAGCTGGGACTACAGGCATGCGCCACCATGTCCGGCTAATTTTTTTCTATATATATTTTTAGCTGTCCATATAATTTCTTTCTATTTTTAGTACAGATGGGGTCTCGCTCTTGCTCAGGCTGGTCTTGAACTCCTGAGCTCAAACGATCCACCCACCTCGGCCTCCCAGAGTGCTAGGATTACAGGCGTGAGCCACCGCGCCCGGCCCTAAACCCTAACTCTTAACCTTAACACTAAGCGTTCACTCTCATGCTAACCTTTAATCCTAACCCTAATCCTAATCTTCAACCCTAAACCTAACACTTAACCCTAACCCTGTACCACACTCTAACCCCTCATCTTAACCCTAACCGTAAACCTCAACCCTAAACCAAAGTGTAACCGTTAAATCTAAGAGTAACCTTTAACCCTAACCCTAATCCCTAACCCTAAGCCCTCACACTAACACTAAAATTTATCCTTAACCCTATCCATAAACCTAACCCTAAAATCAAATTATAAGACTTCTTGCTTTCTTAGAGTTTAGAAAGCCTGCAATCCTCCCATGCCATGCGTGAAAGGAGGCTCTACCACTGTGTCCTGCATGAAACCCACGGGCCCATACCCAGAGTATGATAGAGTGGGTTCCCGGGTACAATCCCAGCCCCCTAAACTACCCCCGCCCGCCTAATGCAGACAGGGCCCGTGCGCTAAGCATAAACAATACCTTTAACAGATAACCCTAACCCTGAACATAACACCCAACCCTGTTCCTATTTCTCCCCTTAACATGTAAACCTCACCGTGAGCCTAACTTTAACCTCTTATCCTAACGTTAATGCATAACCCATTCCCTGAGAACAACTCCTATCCCATAATTCTAACCCTATCTCCTAGTCATAACTGTAACACCTAATCCCTAACCCTAATTCTAAACTGCTAACCCTAACCCTAACCCTACCTACAACCCTAACACTGACTGTAACCCTTACTTCTAACCCTAACTCTATGCCTAACAAAAACCCTAACCCTTCAGCCTAACCCCTAAGCCTTACCCTAACCCTTAACCCTAATCCTAATCCTAAACATTAAACCTAACCCTAGCGCTTAAAGCAAACCCTGAACCTTACCCTCACGACTAGACCGAACCCTGACACTAACCTAACACCTAATCCTAACCATAACCCCTAAAGCTAACCCTAACCCTGAACCCTAAACCTAACCCTAACACTAAACCCTCACTATATCCCCAACTTCTAAGCCTAATCCTAACCGTTAACCCTCACCCTAACACTTAAACTGGACCATAACACTAAACATTAACCAGAACACTAAACTTTAACCCTAAACCTGATCCCAACACTTAACCCTAATCCTATCCTTTTACCCTAAGCCTAACCCCTAAACCTAACCCTAACACTAACCCCAATCCTAATTCTAACCATACCCCTTCATAAAACACGAACTCCTAACCCTAACACTTACCAAAAACCCTAATCGCTAATCCCTAACACTAACGCTTAACCTTTACCGTAACCGTTAACCCTCACCCTAACCCTTAACACTGACCCTAACCTTAACCTTTAATCTAAGCCTGACCCTTAACCCTAACAGTAAGGAAAACCCTTACGCCAATCTTACCCCTTATCCCTAAACCTAACACTACAGCTAAAAGTAACCCTAACCTTGGATCCTTAAACCTAACCCCTCACACTTAACCCCAAACCCTAACCCTAATCCTAAGCATTAAACCTAACCCTTACTCTAACGCCTAGATCTAACCCTAAGTCTAACCTACCACCTAATCCTAACCTTAAGCCCTAATGCTAACTCTAAACCCTGAACCCTAAACCTACCCATAACCCTTAACACTAACCCTATCTATAAACCTTAACCCTGACCCTAACCATTACCCGCACCCAAACATTTAACCCTGAACCTAACCCTAATACTTAACGATAACCCTAACACTAAACCCTAACCCTAAGCTCAACACTTAACCCTAATCCTATCCCTTAACCCTAACCCTAACTCTAACCCTAATGCTACCCCTAAACGTAACCCTAACCATGAACAGTAAACCTAATCCTAACCTCTAACACAAACCATGGCACATAACTCTAACCCTAAGCTAACCCTAACCCTAACGCTAACGCTAACTCTTAACCTTAACCCTAAGCGTTAACTCTCACACTAACCTTTAATCCTAACCCTAATCCTAATCTTCAACCCTAAACCTAACACTTAACCCTAACCCTGTACCAAACCCTAACCCCTCATCTTTACCCTAACCGTAAACCTCAACCCTAAACCAAAGTGTAACTGTTAAATCTAAGAGTAACCTTTAACCCTAACCCTAATCCCTAACCCTAAGCCCTCACCCTAACACTAAACTTCATCCTTAACCTTAACCATAATCCTAACCCTAAATCTAATTCTCAGACTTCTTGCTTTCTTAGAGTTTAGAAAGCCTGCAATCCTCCCATGCCATGCGTGAAAGGACGCTCTGCCAGTGTCCTGCCTGAAACCCAGAGGCCCATACACTGCGTGCGATAGAGTGGGTTCCCAGCGACCATCACAGACACCTAACTTTGCCTCCTAGGGCATACAGGGCCCGTGCCCTAAGCATAAACCCTACCATTCAACCATAAGCCTAACCCAGAACATAACACATAACCCTGATCCTACTGCTCACCTTAACAGGTAAACCTCACCGTAACCCTAACTTTAACCCGATATCTTAACGTTAATGCATGACACCCTGAGAACAAGCCCTATACCGTCATTCTAACCCTAACTCCTAGCCATAACCGTAACACCTAATCCCTAATTCTGAAATGCCAACCCTAACCTTAACCCGACCAACAACACTAACACTACCCCTAACCTCTTACCCTAAACCTACGCCTAAAAGTAACCCTAACGGTTGATCCTTAGTCATAACCCCTAACCTTAACCCTAACCCTTAACCCTATTCCCAATCCTAACCATTAAACATAACCCTAACACTTAACCCTAACCCTAACCTTTACCCTAATGCCTAGAGATCTAACCCCAACACTGACCTATAGTTAACACTAACCCCAACCCCTAATGCTAAACATAAACCTGAACCATACTTCTAACCCTTAACTCTAACACTATCCCTAACCCCTAAGCTTAACCCCAACTGTTAACCCTCTAACCCTCACCCTGATACCTAACCCTCTCCCTTAACCCTAACCCCTAACCCTAACGCTAACTCCAACCCTAAACCTTACCCTGGCCCCCTAACCCAGACTTAACACCTAACCCCTAACACTAACTCTAACCCTAACCACTAATCCCTAGCACCTAACCCTGACTCGAAACCTAACCCCTACTCGAAATCCCTAACCCCAACACCAACCCTAATTCTCACACTACTTCCATTCCCAGAGTGAAGGAAGCCTACAATACAGCCATGCCATGTGTGAGATGAGGCTCCGACTGAGTCCTGCATGTAGGTCCTGTCCCAAGGCCCAGGGAATGATGTTGTGCTTTCGTGATGACTCCGACCGCACCCCTCTCACCTTAGATTAACCAGGTGTTGTGCCCTTTAACTCACCGCTAAAGCTAGGCCATACCACCGACCCTAACCCCTGACCCTGAACCGAAGCCCCGAGCCTAAAGCCCAACACTAACTCTAAACCCTTACCCTAAAACTAATCCCTAACCCTAATGCTAAACCCTAAACGTAACCCTAACCGTGAACAGTAAACCTAACCCTAACCTCTAACACAAACCATAGCACATAACTCTAACCCTAAAACTCACCCTAACCCTAACCCTAACCCTAAACCCTAACTCTTAACCTTAACCCTAAACGTTAACTCTCACGCTAACCTTTAATCCTAACCCTAATCCTAATCTTCAACCCTAAACCTAACACTTAACCCTAACCCTGTACCAAACCCTAACCCCTCATCTTAACCCTAACCTTAAACCTCAACCCTAAACCAAAGTGTAACCGTTAATCTAAGAGTAACCTTTAACCCTAACCGTAATCCCTAAGCCTAAGCCCTCACCCTAACACTAAACTTCATCCTTAACCCTAACCATAACCCTAACCCTAAATCTAATTCTCAGAGTTCTTGCTTTCTTAGAGTTTAGAAAGCCTGCAATCCTCCCACGCCATGCGTGAAAGGAGGCACTGCCACAGTGTCCTGCATGAAACCCAGAGGCCCATACACTGCGTGCGGTAGAGTGGGTTCCCAGCGACCATCACAGACACCTAACTTTGCCTCCTAGGGCATACAGGGCCCGTGCCCTAAGCATAAACCCTACCCCTCACCCATAAGCCTAACCCACAACATAACACCTAACCCTGATCCTACTGCTCACTTTAACAGGTAAACCTCACCATAACCCTAACTTTAACCCCATATCTTAATGTTAATGCATGACACCCTCAGAACAAGCCCTATACCGTCAATATAACCCTAACTCCTAGCCATAACCGTAACACCTAATCCCTAATTCTGAAACGCCAACCCTAACCTTAACCCGACCAACAACACTAACACTAACCCTAACCCCTTACCCTAACCCTACGCCTAAAAGTAACCCTAACCGTTGATCCTTAGTCATAACCCCTAACCTTAACCCTAACCCTTAAGCCTATTTCCAATCCTAACCATTAAACATAACCCTAACCCTTAACCCTAACCCTAACCTTTACCGTAATGCCTAGAGATCTAACCCCAACACTGACCTACAGTTAACACTAACCCCAACCCCTAATGCTAACCTTAAACCTGAACCAAGCTCCTAACCCTTAACCCTAACAATATCCCTAACCCCTAGGCCTAACCCCAACTGCTAACGCTCTAACCCTCACCCTGAATCCTAACCCTATCCCTTAACCCTAACCCCTAACCCTAACGCTAACTCCAACCCTAAAACTTACCCTGGCCCCTAACCCAGACTTAACACCTTACAGCTAACACTAACTCTAACCCTAACCACTAATCCCTAGCACCTAACTCTGACTCGAAACCTAACCCCTAACACGAAAAACCCTAACCCCAACCCCAACCCTAATTCTCACACTACTTCCATTCCCAGAGTGAAGCAAGCCTACAATACAGCCATGCCATGTGTGAGATGAGGCTCCGCCTGAGTCCTGCATGGAGGTCCTGTCCCAAGGCCCAGGGAATGATGTTGTGCTTTCGTGGTGACTCCGACCGCACCCCTCTCACCGTAGATTAACCAGGTCCTGTGCCCTTATACTGAACGCTAAAGCTAAGCCCTACCACCAACGCTAACCCCTGACCCTGAACCTAAGCCCCGAGACTAAAGCCCAACATTAACTCTAGACCCTTACCCTAAACCTAATCCCTAACCCTAATGCTAACCCCTAAACCCAACCCTAACCGTGAACAGTAAACCTAACCCTAACCCCTAACACAAACCATAGCACACAACTCTAACCCTAAATCTAATCCTAAGCCTAACCGTAAACCCTAATTCTTAACCTTAACCCTAAGCGTTAACTCTCACGCTAACCTTTAATCCTAACCCTAATCCTAATCTTCAAACCTAAACGTCTACCAAACCCTAACCCCTCATCTTAACCCTAACCGTAAACCTCAACCCTAAACCGAACTGTAACCGTTAAACCTAAGAGTAACTTTTAACCCTAACCCTAATCCATAACCTTAAGCCCTCACCCTAACACTAAACTTCATCCTTAACCCTAACCATAATCCTAACCCTAAATCTAATTCTCAGACTTCTTGCTTTCTTAGAGTTTAAAAAGCCTGCAATCCTCCCATGCCATGCGTGTAGGAGGCTCTACCACTGTGTCCTGCATGAAACCCACGGGCGCATACCCAGAGTATGATAGAGTGGGTTCCCGGGTACAATCCCAGCCCCCTAAACTCCCCTCTCCTGCCTAATGCAGACAGGGCCCGTGCGCTAAGCATAAACAATACCTTTAACAGATAACCCTAACCCTGAACATAACACCCAACCCTGTTCCTATTTCTCCCCTTAACACGTAAACCTCACCGTGCGCCTAACTTTAACCTCTTATCCTAACGTTAATGCATAACCCATTTCCTGAGAACAACCCCTATCCCATAATTCTAACCCTATCTCCTAGTCATCACTGTGACACCTAATCCCTAACCCTAATTCTAAACCGCTAACCCTAACCGTAACCCTACCTACAACCCTAACACTGACAGTAACCCTTACTTCTAACCCCAACGCTATGCCTAACAAAAACCCTAACCCTTGACCCTAACCCTTCACCCTAACCCCTAAGCCTTACCCTAACCCTTAACCCTAATCCTAATCCTAACCATTAAACCTAACCCTAGTTCTTAAAGCTAACCCTAAACCTTACCCTCACGACTAGACCTAACCCTGACACAAACCTAACACCTAACCCTAACCAGAACCCCTAAAGCTAACCCTGAACCCTATCCCTAACCGTAGCAGTAAACTTTAACCCTAAACCTAAGCCCAACCCGTAACCCTAATCCTATCCTTTTACCCTAAAACTAACCCCTAAACCTAACCCCTATACCTCACCCTAACTCTAACCCCAATCCTAATTCTAACCATACCCCTTCATAAAACACTAACTCCTAACCGCTAACCCTAACACTAACCAAAAACCCTAATCACTAATCCCTAACCCTAACGCTTAACCTTTACACTAACCGTTAACCCTCACCCTAAAGCTTAACACTGACCTAACTTTCACTTTTAACTCTAAGCCTAACCCTTAACCCAACAGTAAGGAAGACCCTTAATGCTAATGGGATCCCTTATCCCTAACCCTAACACTACAGCTAAAAATAACCCTAACCTTTGATCCTTAAACCTAACCCCTAACATTTACTTTAACCCCAAACCCTAACCCTAATCCTAAGCATTAAACCTAACCCTATCTCTTAACCCTAACGCTAGCCCTTACCCTAACGCCTAGATCTAACCCTAAATCTAACCTACCGCCTAATCCTAACCTTAAGCCCTAATGCTAACTCTAACCCTGAACCCTAAACCTACCCGTAACCCTTAACACTAACCCTATCCGTGAACCGTAACCCTGACCCTAACCATTGCCCGCACCCAAGCATTTAACCCTGACCCTACCCCTAATCCTTAATGATAACCCTAACACTAAACCCTAACCCTAAGCCCAACACTTAACCCTAATCCTATCCCTTAACCCTAACCCTAACCCTAACCCTAATGCTAACCCCTAAACGTAACCCTAACCGTGACCAGTAAACCTAACCCTAACCTCTAACACAAACCATAGCACATAACTCTAACCCTAAAACTAACCCTAACCCTAACCCTAACCCTAAACCCTAACCCTTAACCTTAACCCTAAGCGTTAACTCTCACGCTAACCTTTAATCCTAACCCTAATCCTAATCTTCAACCCTAAACCTAACACTTAACCGTAACCCTGTACCAAACACTAACCCCTCATCTTAACCCTAACCGTAAACCTCAACCCGAAACCAAAGTGTAACCGTTAAACCTAAGAGTAACCTTTAACCCTAACCCTAATCCCTAAACCTAAGCCCTCACCCTAACACTAAACTTCATCCTTCACCCTAACCATAATCCTAACCCTAAATCTAATTCTCAGACTTCTTGCTTTCTTAGAGTTTAGAAAGCCTGCAATCCTCCCATGCCATGCGTGAAAGGAGGCTCTACCACTGTGTCCTGCATGAAACCCACGGGCCCATACCCAGAGTATGATAGAGTGGGTTCCCGGGTACAATCCCAGCCCCCTAAACTCCCCCCGCCCGCCTAATGCAGACAGGGCCCGTGCGCTAAGCATAAACAATACCTTTAACAGATAACCCTAACCCTGAACATAACACCCAACCCTGTTCCTATTTCTCCCCTTAACACGTAAACCTCACCGTGCGCCTAACTTTAACCTCTTATCCTAACGTTCATGCATAACCCATTCCCTGAGAACAACCCCTATCCCATAATTCTAACCCTATCTCCTAGTTATCACTGGAACACCTAATCCCTAACCCTAATTCTAAACCGCTAACCCTAACCGGAACCCTACCTACAACCCTAACACTAACAGTAACCCTTACTTCTAACCCCAACGCTATGCCTAACAAAAACCCTAACCCTTGACCCTAACCCTTCACCCTTACCCCTAAGCCTTACCCTAACCCTTAACCCTAATCCTAATCCTAACCATTAAACCTAACCCTAGTTCTTAAAGCTAACCCTAAACCTTACCCTCACGACTGGACCTAACCCTAACACTATCCTAACACCTAACCCTAACCAGAACCCCTAAAGCTAACCCTGAACCCTATCCCTAACCCTAGCAGTAAACTTTAACCCTAAACGTAAGCCCAACCCGTAACCCTAATCCTATCCTTTTACCCTAAAACTAACCCCTAAACCTAACCCCTATACCTCACCCTAACTCTAACCCCAATCCTAATTCTAACCATACCCCTTCATAAAACACTAACTCATAACCGCTAACCCTAACACTAACCAAAAACCCTAATGACTAATCCCTAAGCCTAACGCTTAACCTTTACCCTAACCATTAACCCTCACCCTAAATCTTAACACTGACCCTAACCTTAACCTTTAACTCTAAGCCTAACCCTTAACCCTACAGTAAGGAAGACCCTTAATGCTAATGGGATCCCTTATCCCTAACCCTAACACTACAGCTAAAAATAACCCTAACCTTTGATCCTTAAACCTAACCCCTAACATTTACTTTAACCCGAAACCCTAACCCTAATCCTAAGCATTAAACCTAACCCTATCTCTTAACCCTAATGCTAGCCCTTACCCTAACGCCTAGATCTAACCCTAAATCTAACCTACCGCCTAATCCTAACCTTAAGCCCTAATGCTAACTCTAACCCTGAACCCTAAACCTACCCGTAACCCTTAACACTAACCCTATCCGTGAACCTTAACCCTGACCCTAACCATTACCCGCACCCAAGCATTTAACCCTGACCCTACCCCTAATCCTTAATGATAACCCTAACACTAAACCCTAACCCTAAGCCCAACACTTAACCCTAATCCTATCCCTTAACCCTAACCCTAATGCTAACCCCTAAACGTAACCCTTACCGTGACCAGTAAACCTAACCCTAACCTCTAACACAAACCATAGCACATAACTCTAAACCTAAAACGAACCCTAACCCTAAACCTAACCCTAAACCCTAACTCTTAACCTTAACCCTAAGCGTTAACTCTCACGCTAACCTTTAATCCTAACCCTAATCCTAATCTTCAACCCTAAACCTAACACTTAACCCTAACCCTGTACCTCACCCTAAACCTATACCAAACCCTAACCCCTCATCTTAAACCTAACCGTAAACCTTAACCCGAAACCAAAGTGTAACCATTAAACCTAAGAGTAACCTTTAACCCTAACCCTAATCCCTACCCCTAAGCCCACACCCTAACACTAAACTTCATCCTTAACCCTAACCATAATCCTAACCCTAAATCTCATTCTCAGACTTCTTGCTTTCTTAGAGTTTAGAAAGCCTGCAATCCTCCCATGCCATGCGTGAAAAGAGGCTCTACCACTGTGTCCTGCATGAAACCCACGGGCCCATACACAGAATATGATAGAGTGGGTTCCCGGGTACAATCCCAGCCCCCAAACTCCCCCCGCCCGCCTAATACAGAGAAGGCCCGGGTGCTAAGCATAAACAATACCTTTAACAGATAACTCTAACCCTGAACATAACACCCAACCCTGTTCCTATTTCTCCCCTTAACACGTAAACCTCACGGTGCGCCTAACTTTAACCTCTTATCCTAACGTTAATGCATAACCCATTTCCTGAGAACAACCCCTATCCCATAATTCTAACCTTATCTCCTAGTCATCACTGTGACACCTAATCCCTAACCCTAATTCTAAACCGCTAACCCTAACCGTAACCCTACCTACAACCCTAACACTGACAGTAACCCTTACTTCTAACCCCAACGCTATGCCTAACAAAAACCCTAACCCTTGACCCTAACCCTTCACCCTAACCCCTAAGCCTTACCCTAACCCTTAACCCTAATCCTAATCCTAACCATTAAACCTAACTCCAGCTCTTAAAGCTAACCCTAAACCTTACCCTCACGACTGGAGCTCACCCTGACACTAACCTAACACCTAACCCTAACCAGAACCCCTAAAGCTAACCCTGAACCCTATCCCTAACCCTAGCAGTAAACTTTAACCCTAAACCTAAGCCCAACCCGTAACCCTAATCCTATCCTTTTACCCTAAAACTAACCCCTAAACCTAACCCCTATACTTCACCCTAACTCTAACCCCAATCCTAATTCTAACCATACGCCTTCATAAAACACTAACTCCTAACCGCTAACCCTAACACTAACCAAAAACCCTAATCACTAATCCCTAACCCTAATGCTTAACCTTTACCCTAACCGTTAACCCTCACCCTAAGTCTTAACACTGACCCTAACCTTAACCTTTAACTCTAAGCCTAACCCTTAACCCTACAGTAAGGAAGACCCTTAATGCTAATGGGATCCCTTATCCCTAACCCTAACACTACAGCTAAAAATAACCCTAACTTTTGATCCTTAAACCTAACCCCTAACACTTACTTTAACCCCAAACCCTAACCCTAATCCTAAGCATTAAACCTAACCCTATCTCTTAACCCTAACGCTAGCCCTTACCCTAATGCCTAGATCTAACCCTAAATTTAACCTACCGCCTAATCCTAACCTTAAGTCCTAATGTCAGCTCTAACCCTGAATCCTAAACCTACTCGTAACCCTTAACACTAACCCTATCCGTGAACCTTAACCCTGACCCTAACTATTACCCGCACCCAAGAATTTAACCTGACCCTACCCCTAATCCTTAATGATAACCCTAACACTAAACCCTAACCCTAAGCCCAACACTTAACCCTAATCCTATCCCTTAACCCTAACCATAATGGTAACCCCTAAACGTAACCCTTACCGTGACCAGTAAACCTAACCCTAACCTCTAACACAAACCATAGGACATAACTCTAAACCTAAAACGAACCCTAACCCTAACCCTAACCCTAAACCCTAACTCTTAACCTTAACCCTAAGCGTTAACTCTAACGCTAACCTTTAATCCTAACCCTAATCCTAATCTTCAACCCTAAACCTAACACTTAACCCTAACCCTGTACCTAACCATAAACCTATACCAAACCCTAACCCCTCATCTTAACCCTAACCGTAAACCTTAACCCGAAACCAAAGTGTAACCGTTAAACCTAAGAGTAACCTATAACCCTAACCCGAATCTCTAACCCTAAGCCCTCATCCTAACACTAAACTTCATCCTTAACCCTAACCATAATCCTAACCCTAAATCTAATTCTCAGACTTCTTGCTTTCTTAGAGTTTAGAAAGCCTGCAATCCTCCCATGCCATGCGTGAAAGGAGGCTCTACCACTGTGTCCTGCATGAAACCCACGGGCCCATACCCAGAGCATGATAGAGTGGGTTCCCAGGTACAATCCCAGCCCCCTAAACTCCCCCCGCCCGCCTAATGCAGACAGGTCCCGTGCGCTAAGCTTAAACAATACCTTTAACAGATAACCCTAACCCCGAATATAACACCCAACCCTGTTCCTATTTCTCCCCTTAACACGTAAACCTCACCGTGCGCCTAACTTTAACCTCTTATCCTAACGTTAATGCATAACCCATTTCCTGAGAACAACCCCTATCCCATAATTCTAACCCTATCTCCTAGTCATCACTGTGACACCTAATCCCTAACCCTAATTCTAAACCACTAACCCTAACTGTAACCCTAACTACAACCCTAACACTGACAGTAACCCTTACTTCTAACCCCAACGCTATGCCTAACAAAAACCCTAACCCTTGACCCTAACCCTTCACCCTAACCCCTAAGCCTTACCCTAACCCTTAACCCTAATCCTAATCCTAACCATTAAACCTAACCCTAGCTCTTAAAGCTAACCCTAAACCTTACCCTCACGACTAGACCTAACCCTGACATTAACCTTACACCTAACACTAACCAGAACCCCTAAAGCTAACCCTGAACCCTATCCCTAACCCTAGCAGTAAATTTTACCCCTAAACCTAAGCCCAACGCGTAACCCTAATCCTATCCTTTTACCCTAAAACTAACCCCTAAACCTAACCCATATACCTCACCCTAACTCTAACCCCATTCCTAATTTTAACCATACCCCTTCATAAAACACTAACTCCTAACCGCTAACCCTAACACTAACCAAAAACCCTAATCACTAATCCCTAACCCTAATGCTTAACCTTTACACTAACCGTTAACCCTCACCCTAAATCTTAACACTGACCCTAACCTTCACCTTTAACTCTAAGCCTAACCCTTAACCCTACATTAAGGAAGACCCTTAATGCTAATGGGATCCCTTATCCCTAACCCTAACACTACAGCTAAAAATAACCCTAACCTTTGATCCTTAAACCTAACCCCTAACACTTACTTTAACCCCAAACCCTAACCCTAATCCTAAGCATTAAACCTAACCCTATCTCTTAACCCTAACGCTAGCCCTTACCCTAATGCCTAGATCTAACCCTAAATCTAACCTACCGCCTAATCCTAACCTTAAGCCCTAATGCTAACTCTAACCCTGAACCCTAAACCTACCCGTAACCCTTAACACTAACGCTATCCGTGAACCTTAACCCTGACCCTAACCATTACCCGCACCCAAGCACTTAACCCTGACCCTAACCCTAATCCTTAATGATAACCCTAACACTAAACCCTAACCCTAAGCCCAACACTTAACCCTAATCCTATCCCTTAACCCTAACCCTAACCCTAACCCTAATGCTAACCCCTAAACGTAACCCTAACCGTGACCAGTAAACCTAACCCTAACCTCTAACATAAACCATAGCACATAACTCTAACCCTAAAACTAACCCTAAACCTAACCCTAAACCTAACTCTTAACCTTAACACTAAGCGTTAACTCTCACGCTAACCTTTAATCCTAACCCTAATCCTAATCTTCAACCCTAAACCTAACACTTAACCCTAACCCTGTACCAAACCCTAAGCCCTCATCTTAACCCTAACCGTAAACCTAGACCCGAAACCAAAGTGTTACCGTTAAACCTAAGAGTAACCTTTAACCCTAACCCTAATACCTAACCCTAAGCCCTCACCCTAACACTAAACTTCATCCTTCACACTAACCATAATCCTAACCCTAAATCTCATTCTCAGACTTCTTGCTTCCAGAAAGCCTGCAATCCTCCCATGCCATGCGTGAAAGGAGGCTCTACCACTGTGTCCTGCATGAAACCCACGGGCCCATACCCAGAGTATGATAGAGTGCGTTCCCGGGTACAATCCCAGCCCCCTAAACTCCCCCCGCCTGCCTAATGCAGACAGGGCCCGTGCGCTAAGCATAAACAATACCTTTAACAGATAACGCTAACCCTGAACATAACACCCAACCCTCTTCCTATTTCTCCCCTTAACACGTAAACCTCACCGTGCGCCTAACTTTAACCTCTTATCCTAACGTTAATGCATAACCCATTTCCTGAGAACAACCCCTATCCTATAATTCTAACCCTATCTCCTAGTCATCACTGTGACACCTAATCCCTAACCCTAATTCTAAACCGCTAACCCTAACCCTAACCCTACCTACAACCCTAACACTGACAGTAACCCTTACTTCTAACCCCAACGCTATGCCTAACAAAAACCCTAACCCTTCACCCTAACCCTTCACCCTAACCCCTAAGCCTTACCCTAACCCTTAACCCTAATCCTAATCCTAACCATTAAACCTAACCCTAGCTCTTAAAGCTAACCCTAAACCTTACCCTCACGACTAGACCTAACCCTGACACTAACCTAACACCTAACCCTGAGCAGAACCCCTAAAGCTAACCCTGAACCCTATCCCTAACCCTAGCAGTAAATTTTAACCCTAAACCTAAGCCCAACCCGTAACCCTAATCCTATCCTTTTACCATAAAACTAACCCCTAAACCTAACCCCTATACCTCACCCTAACTCTAACCCCAATCCTAATTCTACCCATACCCCTTCATAAAACACTAACTCCTAACCGCTAACCCTAACACTAACCAAAAACCCTAATCACTAATCCCTAACCCTAACGCTTAACCTTTACCCTAACCGTTAACCCTCACCCTAAATCTTAACACTGACCCTAACCTTAACCTTTAACTCTAAGCCTAACCCTTAACCCTACAGTAAGGACGACCCTTACTGCTAATGGGATCCCTTATCCCTAACCCTAACACTACAGCTAAAAATAACCCTAACCTTTGATCCTTAAACCTAACCCCTAACACTCACTTTAACCCCAAACCCTAACCCTAATCCTAAGCATTAAACCTAACCCTATCTCTTAACCCTAACGCTAGCCCTTACCCTAACGCCTAGATCTAACCCTAAATCTAACCTACCGCCTAATCCTAACCTTAAGCCCTAATGCTAACTCTAACCCTGAACCCTAAACCTACCCGTAACCCTTAACACTAACCCTATCCGTGAACCTTAACCCTGACCCTAACCATTACCCGCACCCAAGCATTTAACCCTGACCCTACCCCTAATCCTTAATGATAACCCTAACACTAAACCCTAACCCTAAGCCCAACACTTAACCCTAATCCTATCCCTTAACCCTAACCCTAACCCTAATGCTAACCCCTAAACTTAACCCTAACCGTCACCAGTAAACCTAACCCTAACCTCTAACACAAACCATAGGACATAACTCTAACCCTAAAACGAACCCTAACCCTAACCCTAACCCTAAACCCTAACTCTTAACCATAACCCTAAGCGTTAACTCTCACGCTAACCTTTAATCCTAACCCTAATCCTAATCTTTATCCCTAAACCTAACACTTAACCCTAACCCTGTACCTAACCCTAACCCCTCATGTTAACCCTAACAGTAAACCTCAACCCGAAACCAAAGTGTAACCGTTAAACCTAAGAGTAACCTTTAACCCTAACCCTAAGCCCTAACCCTAAGCCCTCACCCTAACACTAAACTTCTTCCTTAACCCTAACCATAATCCTATCCCTAAATCTAATTCTCAGACTTCTTGCTTTCTTAGAGTTTAGAAAGCCTGCAATCCTCCCATGCCATGCGTGAAAGGAGGCTCTACCACTGTGTCCTGCATGAAACCCACGGGCCCATACCCAGAGTATGATAGAGTGGGTTCCCGGGTACAATCCCAGCCCCCTAAACTACCCCCGCCCGCCTAATGCAGACAGGGCCCGTGCGCTAAACATAAAGAATACCTTTAACAGATAACCCTAACCCTGAACGTAACACCCAACCCTGTTCCTATTTCTCCCCTTAACACGTAAACCTCTCCATGCGCCTAACTTTAACCTCTTACCCTAACGTTAATGCATAACCCATTTCCTGAGAACAACCCTTATCCCATAATTCTAACCCTATCTCCCAGTCATCACTGTGACACCTAATCCCTAACCCTAATTCTAAACCGCTAACCCTAACCGTAACCCTACCTACAACCCTAACACTGACAGTAACCCTTACTTCTAACCCCAACGCTATGCCTAACAAAAACCCTAACCCTTCACCCTAACCCCTAAGCCTTACGCTAACCCTTAACCCTAATCCTAATCCTAACCATTAAACCTAACCCTAGCTCTTAAAGCTAACCCTAAACCTTACCCTCACGACTAGACCTAACCCTGACACTAACCTAACACCTAACCCTGAGCAGAACCCCTAAAGCTAACCCTGAACCCTATCCCTAACCCTAGCAGTAAACTTTAACCCTAAACCTAAGCCCAACCCGTAACCCTAATCCTATCCTTTTACCCTAAAACTAACCCCTAAACCTAACCCCTATACCTCACCCTAACTCTAACCCCAATCCTAATTCTAACCATACCCCTTCATAAAACACTAACTCCTAACCGCTAACCCTAACACTAACCAAAAACCCTAATCACTAATCCCTAACCCTAACGCTTAACCTTTACCCTAACCATTAACCCTCACCCTAAATCTTAATACTGACCCTAACCTTAACCTTTAACTCTAAGCCTAACCCTTAACCCTACAGTAAGGAAGACCCTTAATGCTAATGGGATTCCTTATCCCTAACCCTAACACTACAGCTAAAAATAACCCTAACCTTTGATCCTTAAACCTAACCCCTAACACTTACTTTAACCCCATACCCTAACCCTAATCCTAAGCATTAAACCTAACCCTATCTCTTAACCCTAACGCTAGCCCTTACCCTAACGCCTAGATCTAACCCTAAATCTAACCTACCGCCTAATCCTAACCTTAAGCCCTAATGCTAACTCTATCCCTGAACTCTAAACCTACCCATAACCCTTAACACTAACCCTATCCGTCAACCTTAACCCTGACCCTAACCATTACCCGCACCCAAGCATTTAACCCTGACCCTACCCCTAATCCTTAATGATAACCCTAACACTAAACCCTAACCCTAAGCCCAACACTTAAACCTAATCCTATCCCTTAACCCTAACCCTAAACCTTACCTAATGCTAACCCCTAAACGTAACCCTAACTGTCACGAGTAAACCTAACCCTAACCTCTAACACAAACCATAGCACATAACTCTAACCCTAAAACTAACCCTAACCCTAACCCTAAACCCTAACTCTTAACCTTAACCCTAAGCGTTAACTCTGACGCTAACCTTTAATCCTAATCCTAATCCTAATCTTCAACCCTAAACCTAACACTTAACCCTAACCCTGTACCAAACACTAACCCCTCATCTTAACCCTAACCGTAAACCTCAACCCTAAACCAAAGTGTAACCGTTAAACCTAAGAGTAACTTTTAACCCTAACCCTAATCCGTAACCCTAAGACCTCACCCTAACACTAAATTTCATCCTTAACCCTAACCATAATCCTAACCCTAAATCTAATTCTCAGACTTCTTGCTTTCTTAGAGTTTAGAAAGCCTGCAATCCTCCCATGCCATGCGTGAAAGGAGGCTCTACCACTGTGTCCTGCATGAAACTCATGGGCCCATACCCAGAGTATGATAGAGTGGGTTCCCGGGTACAATCCCAGCCCCCTAAACTCCCCGCGCCCGCCTAATGCAGACAGGGCCCGTGCGCTAAGCATAAACAATACCTTTAACAGATAACCCTAACCCTGAACATAACACCCAACCCTGTTCCTATTTCTCCCCTTAACACGTAAACCTCACCGTGCGCCTAACTTTAACCTCTTATCCTAACCTTAATGCATAACCCATTTCCTGAGAACAACCTCATACCATAATTCTAACCCTATTTCCTAGTCATCACAGTGACATCTAATCCCTAACCCTAATTCTAAACCGCTAACCCTAACCGTAACCCTACCTACAACCCTAACACTGACAGTAACCCTTACTTCTAACCCCAACGCTATGCGTAACAAAAACCCTAACCCTTGACCCTAACCTTCACCGTAACTCCTAAGCCTTACCCTATCCCTTAACCCTAATCCTAATCCTAACCATTAAACCTAACCCTAGCTCTTTTTTTTTTTTTTTTTTTGAGACAGAGTCTCACTCTGTTGCCCGGGCTAGAGTGAGTGCCGTGGCGTCAGCCTAGCTCACAGCAACCTCAAACTCCTGGGCTTAAGCGATCCTACTGCCTCAGCCTTCCTAGTAGCTGGGACTACAGGCATGCGCGACCATGCCTGGCTAATTTTTTGTATATATATATTTTAGTTGTCCATATAATTTCTTTCTATTTTTAGTAGAGACGGGGTCTCACTCTTGCTCAGGCTGGTCTCGAACTCCTAACCTCGATCGATCCACCCAACTCGGCCTCCCAGAGTGCTAGGATTACAGGCGTGAGCCACAGCGCCCGGGCCCTAGCTCTTAAAGCTAACCCTAAACCTTACCCTCACGACTAGACCTAACCCTGACACTAACCTAACACCTAACCCTAACCAGAACCCCTAAAGCTAACCCTGAATCCTATCCCTAACCCTAGCAGTAAACTTTAACCCTACACCTAAGCCCAACCCGTAACCCTAATCCTATCCTTTTACCCTAAAACTAACCGCTAAACCTAACCCCTATACCTCACCCTAACTCTAACCCCAATCCTAATTCTAACCATACCCCTTCATAAAACACTAACTCCTAACCGCTAACCCTAACACTAACCAAAAACCCTAATCATTAATCCCTAACCCTAACGCTTAACCTTTACCCTAACCGTTAACCCTCACCCTAAATCTTAACACTGACCCTAACCTTAACCTTTAACTCTAAGCCTAACCCTTAACCCTACAGTAAGGAAGACCCTTAATGCTAATGGTATCCCTTATCCCTAACCCTAACACTACAGCTAAAAATAACCCTAACCTTTGATCCCTAAACCTAACCCCTAACATTTACTTTAACCCCAAACCCTAACCCTAATCCTAAGCATTAAACCTAACCCTATCTCTTAACCCTAACGCTAGCCCTACCCTAACGCCTAGATCTAACCCTAAATCTAACCTACTGCCTAATCCTAACTTAAGCCCTAATGCTAACTCTAACCCTGAACCCTAAACCTACCCGTAACCCTTAACAGTAACCCTATCCGTGAACCTTAACCCTGACCCTAACCATTACCCGCTCCCAAGCATTTAACCCTGACCCTACCCCTAATCCTTAATGATAACCCTAACAATAAACCCTAACCCTAAGCCCAACACTTAACCCTAATCCTATCCCTTAACCCTAACCCTAATGCTAACCCCTAAACCTAACCCTCACCGTGACCAGTAAACCTAACCCTAACCTCTAACACAAACCATAGCACATAACTCTAACCCTAAAACTAACCCTAACCCTAACCCTAAACCCTAACTCTTAACCTTAACCCTAAGCGTTAACTCTCACGCTAACCTTTAATCCTAACCCTAATCCTAATCTGCAACCCTAAACCTAACACTTAACCCTAACCCTGTACCAAACCCTAACCCCTCATCTTAACCCTAACCGTAAACCTCAACCCTAAACCAAAGTGTAACCGTTTAACCTAAGAGTAACCTTTAACCCTAACCCTAATCCCTAACCCTAAGCCCTCACCCTAACACTAAACTTCATCCTTAACCCTAACCAGAATCCTAACCCTAAATCTAATTCTCAGACTTCTTGCTTTCTTAGAGTTTAGAAAGCCTGCAATCCTCCCATGCCATGCGTGAAAGGAGGCTCTACCACTGTGTCCTGCATGAAACCCACGGGCCCATACCCAGAGTATGATAGAGTGGGTTCCCGGGTACAATCCCAGCCCCCTAAACTCCCCCCGCCCGCCTACTGCAGACAGGGCCCGTGCGCTAAGCATAAACAATACCTTTAACAGATAACCCTAACCCTGAACATAACACCCAACCCTGTTCCTATTTCTCCCCTTAACACGTAAACCTCACCGTGCGCCTAACTTTAACCTCTTATCCTAACGTTAATGCATAACCCATTTCCTGAGAACAACCCCTATCCCATAATTCTAACCCTATCTCCTAGACATCACTGTGACACCTAATCCCTAACCCTAATTCTAAACCGCTAACCCTAACCGTAACCCTACCTACAACCCTAACACTGACAGTAACCCTTACTTCTAACCCCAACGCTATGCCTAACAAAAACCCTAACCCTTGACCCTAACCCTTCACCCTAACCCCTAAGCCTTACCCTAACCCTTAACCCTAATCCTAATCCTAACCATTAAACCTAACCCTAGCTCTTAAAGTTAACCCTAAACATTACCCTCACGACTGGACCTAACCCTGACACTAACCTAACACCGAACCCTAACCAGAACCCCTAAAGCTAACCCTGAACCCTATCCCTAACCCCAGCAGTAAACTTTAACCCTAAACCTAAGCCCAACCCGTAACCCTAATCCTATCCTTTTACCCTAAAACTAACCCCTAAACCTAACCCCTATACCTCACCCTAACTCTAACCCCAATCCTAATTCTAACCATACCCCTTCATAAAACACTAACTCCTAACCGCTAACCCTAACACTAACCAAAAACCCTAATCACTAATCCCTAACCCTAACGCTTAACCTTTACCCTAACTGTTAACCCTCACCCTAAATCTTAACACTGACCCTAACCTTAACCTTAACTCTAAGCCTAAACATTAACCCTACAGTATGGAAGACCCTTAAGGCTAATGGGATCCCTATCCCGAACCCTAACACTACAGCTAAAAATAACCCTAACCTTGGATCCTTAAACCTAACCCCTAACACTTACTTTAACTCCAAACCCTAACCCAAATCCTAAGCAATAAACCTAACCCTATATCTTAACCCTAACGCTAGCCCTTACCCTAACGCCTAGATCTAACCCTAAATCTAACCTACCGCCTAATCCTAACCTTAAGCCCTAATGCTAACACTAACCCTGAACCCTAAACCTACCCGTAACCCTTATCACTATCCCTATCCGTGAACCTTAACGCTGACCCTAACCATTACCTGCACCCAAGCATTTAACCCTGACCCTAACCCTAATCCTTAATGCTAACCCTAACACTAAACCCTGACCCTAAGACCAACACTTAACCCTAATCCTATCCCTTAACCCTAACCCTAACCCTAATGCTACCCCCTAAACGTAACCCTAACTATGACCAGTAAACCTAACCCTAACCTCTAACACAAACCATAGCACATAAGTCTAACCCTAAAACTTACCCTAACCCTAACCCCAACCCTAAACCCTAACTCTTAACCTTAACCCTAAGCGTTAACTCTCACGCTAACCTTTAATCCTAACCCTAATCCTAATCTTCAACCCTAAACCTAACACTTAACCCTAACCCTGTACCAAACCCTAACCCCTCATCTTAACCCTAACCGTAAACCTCAACCCTAAACCAAAGTGTAACCGTTAAACCTAAGAGTAACCTTTAACCCTAACCCTAAACCCTAACCCTAAGCCCTCACCCTAACACTAAACTTCATCCTTAACCCTAACCATAATCCTAACCCTAAATCTAATTCTCAGACTTCTTGCTTTCTTAGAGTTTAGAAAGCCTGCAATCCTCCCATGCCATGCGTGAAAGGAGGCTCTACCACTGTGTCCTGCATGAAACCCACGGGCCTATACCCAGAGTATGATAGAGTGGGTTCCCGGGTACAATCCCAGCCCCCTAAACTCCCTCTGCCCGCCTAATGCAGACAGGGCCCGTGCGCTAAGCATAAACAATACCTTTAACAGATAACCCTAACCCTGAACATAACACCCAACCCTGTTCCTATTTCTCCCCTTAACACGTAAACCTCACCGTGCGCCTAACTTTAACCTCTTATCCTAACGTTAATGCATAACCCATTTCCTGAGAACAACCCCTATCCCATAATTCTAACCCTATCTCCTAGTCATCACTGTGACACCTAATCCCTAACCCTAATTCTAAACCGCTAACCCTAACCGTAATCCTACCTACAACCCTAACACTGACAGTAACCCTTACTTCTAACCCCAACGCTATGCCTAACAAAAACCCTAACCCTTGACCCTAACCCTTCACCCTAACCCCTAAGCCTTACCCTAACCCTTAACCCTAATCCTAATCCTAAGCATTAAACCTAACCCTAGCTCTTAAAGCTAACCCTAAACCCTACCCTCACGACTAGACCTAACCCTGACACTAACCTAACACCTAACCCTAAGCAGAACCCCTAAAGCTAACCCTCAACCCTATACCTAACCCTAGCAGTAAACTTTAACCCTAAACCTAAGCCCAAGCCGTAGCCTTAATCCCATCCTTTTACCCTAAAACTAACCCCTAAACCTAACCCCTATACCTCACCCTAACTCTAACCCCAATCCTAATTCTAACCATACCCCTTCATAAAACACTAACTCCTAACCGCTTACCCTAACACTAACCAAAAACCCTAATCACTAATCCCTAGCCCTAACGCTTAACCTTTACCCTAACCGTTAACCCTCACCCTAAATCTTAACACTGACCCTAACCTTAACCTTTAACTCTAAGCCTAACCCTTAACCCTACAGTAAGGAAGACCCTTAATGCTAATGGGATCCCTTATCCCTAACCCTAACACTACAGCTAAAAATAACCCTAACCTTGGATCCTTAAACCTAACCCCTAACACTTACTTTAACTCCAAACCCTAATCCTAATCCTAAGCATTCAACCTAACCTATCTCTTAACCCTAACGCTAGCCCTTACCCTAACGCCTAGATCTAACCCTAAATCTAACCTACCGCCTAATCCTAACCTTAAGCCCTAATGCTAACTCTAACCCTGAACCCTAAACCTACCCGTAACCCTTAACACTAACCCTATCCCTAACCCCCTTACCCTGACTCTGTTAACCCTCACCCTAACCCTCAACCCTGACCCTAACCTTAAACCTTAATCCTAACCATGCGGGAGGTGAGCTTCTGCCTTTGTCCTGCGTGACAGTTGATGCCCAACACCCAGGGTAAGATGAAGTGGGGACGAAGCCTTGCTCCACACCCACAGTGCCCCGTACGTTAGACAGGACCCGTGCCCTAACACACACCGTTAAACGTAAGCCCTAACCCTATCACTAACCCAAACCCTTCGTAAGCCCTGAATCTAACTCCTAATAGTAACCCTAATCCCTGACCCTTACTCTTGCCTCTCATCCTAAACCTAAACCCAACCACAAAACATAATCCTAATCTCTAACCCTAACAGTAATCCTCAACCTAATTCTAACCTAAAACCCTAACCCCTAAACCTAATCCTAGTCCCTAACACCTAACCTTACCCTAAACCGAATTCCAATTCTCAGACTTTTGCAATTCAAAAACTTAAAAAAGCCTACAATCCACCAATGCAGTGTCTGAGATGAGCGTCCGCCCCTATGTCCTGCATGACAGGCAGGCACCAATGCCCAGGGTACTATGGAGTGGAGTCCTGGGGTCTGTAGGCTTGCTAAACTCCAGTTTGGAAGAATTACTATTGTCATATATAGGGATGCTTACATTTACTTATAGAAAGCAACTATTGGTGTGTGATTTGTAGGCTTGACTTACTCTAGTTTGGATGAAGAAGCTGAATCATATATAGGAATATTAGCTTTGAGTTAGAGGAAGCACCTATGGGGGGTGCTTTTTTGGCTTGTTAAACTCTGGTTTGGAAGAAGTTCGAGAGTCTTATATAGGAACGATATCATTCTTTCAGAGAAAGCAATTATAGGGAGTTGGTTTGTAGGCTTGCTAAGCTCTAGTTTGGAGGAAGGCGAGAGTCATATATAGGAACATTTACGTTCACATAAAGCGTCTACGGGGGGACGGATTCTAGGCTTCCTAAACTCTAGCTTGGAAAAAGAGGACAGTTATGTATAGGAACTCTCGGCGGGGGATTTGTAGCATTGCTAAAATCTTAGATTGGAAAAGTTGCGAGAGTCATACATAGGAATGTTAACATTCACTCAATGAAAGCAACTATAAGGGGTGCTTTGCAGGCTGGCTACACTCTAATTTGGAAAAAGTGCGACAGTCATATATAGGAAGGCTTGTATTCACTCAGACAAAGCAATTATGTGTAGGTGTATAGTAGGCATGCTAACTCTAGTTTGGAAAATTTCGAGAGCCATGTATAGGAAAGCTTACAGTAACTTAGAGAAAGCAACGAACAGGGGTGGAGTGTAGGCTTGCTAAACTCTAGTTTGGAGGAAGTGCCATAGTCATATATAGGAACGCTTAAATTCGTTCAGAGAAAACAGCTGTCGGGGATTGGTTTGTAGACTTAACTCTAGTTTGGAAGAAGTGCGAGAGACATATATAGGAATGTTTACATTGACTCAAAGAAAGCAACTATGGAGGAGTGTTATTTTGGCATGCCAGATGCTAGTTAAGAAGAGGTACAAGACTCATATATAGGAACGCTTACATTCACACAGCGAGAGCAACTACGGAGTAGTGTCAGGTAGACATGTTAAAGTCTAGCTTGGGAGAAGTTCCAGAGTCCTATATAGGAAAGGTAACAGCCACTTTGAAAAAGCAAGTCTTGGCGGGTGGTTTGTAGGCCTGCAAAACCCTGTTTTGGTTGAAGTGTGAGAATCATATATGAGAACGCTTACATTCACTCAGAGAAAGCAACGATGGGGTTGTTTGTAGGCTTACTAAACTGCAGTTTGGAAGAAGCACGAGAATCACATATAGGAGCACATACATTTTGACGCACTGAAAGTAACTATGGGGTGGTGTTTTATAGGCATGCTAAACTCTAGTTTGGACGAAGTTTGAGAATCACATATAAGAAAGCTTAGAGTCACTTAGAGAAAGCAAATCTCTGGGTGTGGAATGTAGGCCTGCTAAACTCTATTTTGGTTTAAGAGTGAGAGTCATATATGGGAAGGCTTACATTCCCTCAGAGAAAGCAACGATGGCGTGGTGGTTTGTAGGCATACTAAACTCTAGTTTGGAAGAAGTAGGAGAATGATATATGGGAACGCTTACATTCACGTAGAGAAAGCAATTATGGGGTGCCGTTTTTGTAGCCATGCTAATCTCTAGTTTGGAAGAAGTTAAGGAGTAATATATAGGAAAGGGTATAGTCATAGAAACCAACTCTCGGGGGATGTTTTGTACACCTGCAAAACTCCAGTTTGGAAGTGGGGGAGAGTCATATTGGGGACCGCGTGCATTCACTCAGAGAAATCAACGATGGGATTGTGATTTGTAGGCATAGTCAACTCTAGTTTGGAAGAAGTACGAGAATCGTATATAGGAACGCTTACCTTCACGCAGAGAAAGCAACTATGGAGTGATGTTTGTATGCCTACTAAAATATAGTTTGGAGGAAGTTCGAGAGCCATATCTGGGAAGCTTACAGTCACTTAGAGAAAGCAACTCTCGGGGGTGTTTCGTAGGCCTGCTAAACTCTATTTTCAATGAAGTGTTAGAATAATATATGGGAACTCAGTGAAAGCAACGTTGTGGTTGTGGTTCCTAGGCATACTAACCTGTAATTTGGAAGAAGCAAGAGAATCACATGTAGAACCGCTTACATTCCGGCACCGAATGCAACTATGGGGTGGTGTTTTGTAGGCTTGCAAAACTCTAGTTTGGACGAAGTTTGAGAGTCATATATAGGAAAGTTTACAGTCACGTAGAGAAAGCAACTCTCTGGGTGTGGAATGTAGAGTTATTTTGGTTGAAATAGAGTTATTTTGGTTGAAGTGTGAGAGTCATATATGGGAACGCTTACATTCACTCAGAGAAAACAACGTTTGGGTGGTGGTTTGTAGGGCATACTAAACTGTAGTTTGGAAGAAGTACGAGAGTCCTATATAGGAACACTTACATTCACGCAGAGAAAGCACTTATGGCGTCAGGTTTTGTAGGCATGCTAAACTGCAGTTTGGAAGAAGTTGGAGAACCTTATACAGGAAAGATTACCGTCACCTAGGGAAAGCAACTCTCGGGAGATTTTTTTTGTACACATGCTAAACTCTAATTTGGATGAAGTGTGAGAGTCAAACATGGGACCGCTTACATTCCCTCAGAGAAACAACACTGGGGTGGTTTTTGTAGGCATACTAAATAGTTTGGAAGAAGTACGAGAATGATATTTGGGAACGCTTACATTCACACAGAGAAAGCAACTACGGGGTGGTGTTTTGTAAGCATGCTATAGTTTGGAAGAAGTTCTAAACCTGAACAGTCACTTAGAGAAAGCAACTCTTGGTGGGTGATTTTTAGGTCTGCTAAATTGTATTTTGAAAGAAGTACCAGAGTCATATATACTAATGCTTACATTCATGCAAAGAAAAAACCATGGGGTGATGTTTTGTGGGCATGTTAACCTGTAGTTTGGAAGAAGTTGGAGAGTCTTATTTAGGAAAGCTTACAGTCACCTAGAGAAAGCAACTCTCGGGAGAGCCTTTCTTGGCCTACTAAACTCTACTTTGCATCAATTGTGAGAGTCAAACATGGGAATGGTTTCATTCATTCAGAGAACGCAACGTTTGGGTGGTGGTTTGTAGGCATTCTAAACTGTATTTTGGAGGAAGTACGAGAGTCATGTATATGAACGCTTACATTCAGGCAGAGAAAGCAACTCTGGGGTCGTATTTTGTTGGCATGCTAAACTGTGGTTTGGAAGAAGTTCGAGAGTCTTATATAGGAAAGATTACAGTGACACAGAGAAAACAACTCTCGGAAGTTTATTGGTAGGCCTGCTAAACTCTAACTTGGATGAAATGTGAGAACGCTTGCATTCATTCACTCAGAGAAAGAAACATCGTGATGGTTTGAAGGCATAATAACTGTAGTTGGGAAGAAGTAGGAGAGTCATATATATGAACTGTTACATTCACGCAGAGAACGCAACTGTGGGGTGGCGATGTATGCATGTTAATCTGTAGTTTGGAGGAAGTGCGAGAGTCATATCTGGGGAAAATTACAGTCACTTAGAGAAAGGAACCATCTTGGGCTGGTTTGTAGATCTGCTAAATTCTATTTTGGAAACAGAGTGTGAGTCATATATGGGAACGCTTATGTTCACTCAGAGAAAGCAACCACGGTGTGGTGTTTTGTTGGCATGGTGTAGTTTGAAAGAAGTTGGAGATTCTTATATAGGAAAGTTTACAGTCACCTAGAGAAAGCAACTCACGGGGTGTTGTTTGTAGGCCTGCTAAACTCTAATTTAGATGAAGTGAGAGAGGCATATATATGAACGCTTATATTGATGCAGAGAAAGCAACTATGGGGTGGTGTTTTGTAGGCATGCTAAAATATAATTTGGAAGAAGTTCGAAAACAGTAACTTAGAGAAAGCAACTCTCGGTGGTTGATTTTTTAGTGTGCTAAATTGTATTTTGAAAGAAGTACCAGAGTCATATATACAAACGCTTACATTCATGCAGAGAAAGCAACTGTGGGGTGGTGTTTTCTAGGCATGCTAAACTCTAGTTTGGACGAAGTTTGAGAATCACATATAAGAAAGCTTAGAGTCGCTAAAGCAAATCTCTGGGTGTGGAATGTAGGCGTGCCAAACTCTATTTTGGTTTCAGAGTGAGAGTCATATATGGGAAGGCTTACATTCACTCAGAGAAAGCAACGATGGTGTGGTGGTTTGTAGGCATACTGAACTCTAGTTTGGAAGAAGTAGGAGAATGATATATGGGAACGCTTACATTCATGCAGAGAAAGCAATTATGGGGTGGCTTTTTTGTAGCCATGCAAATCTCTATTTTGCAAGAAGTTAAAGAGAAATATATAGGAAAGCGTACCGTCATTTATAGAAACCAACTTTTGGGGGATGGTTTGTAGGCCTGCAAAACTCTACTTTGGAAGAAGGGGGAGAATCATATGGGGGACTGGGTACATTCACTCGGAGAAATCAACGATGGGGTTGTGGTTTGTAGGCATACTAAACTCTAGTTTGGAAGAAGGACGAGAATCATATATAGGAATGCTTACATTCATGCAGAGAAAGCAACTATGGAGTGATGTTTGTATGCCTACTAAACGATAGTTTGGAGGATGCTCGAGAGTCATATCTGGAAAGCTTACAGTCATTTAGAGAAAGCAACTCTCTGGGGGTGGTTCGTAGGCCCGCTAAACTCTATTTTCAATGAAGTGTTAGAATCATATGCAGGAACGCTTACATTCACTCAGAGAAAGAATGTTGTCGTGATGGTTTGTAGGAATAAATGCTGTAGTTCAAAAGAAGTAGGAGAGTCATATATGAACGGTTACATTCACGAAGAGAAAGCAACTGTGGGGTGGCCTATGTAATCATCATAATCTAGTTTGGAGGAAGCTCGAGAGTCATATGTGGGAAAAATTAGAGTCACCTAGAGAATTGGAACCATCGGGTGTTGTGTAGGTCTGCTAAATTCTATTTTGGAAGAAGAGTGAGAGTCATATATGGGAACGCTTATGTTCACTCATAGAAATCAACGATGGTGCGCTGTATTGTTGGCATGCTAAACTGTAGTTTGGAAGAAGTTCGAGAGTCTTATATAGGAAAGTTTATAGTCACCTAGAGAAAGCAACTCACAGGAGGTGGTTTGTGGGCCGCTAAACTCTAATTTGGATGAAGTGAAAGAGGCATACATGGATACGCTTCATTCACTCAGAGAAAGGTAAATTTGGGTGCCGGTTTGTAGGTATACTAACTCCAGTTTGGAAGAAGTACGAGAGTCATATATATGAACGCTTATATGGACGCAGAGAAAGCAACTATGGGGTGGTGTTTTGTAGGCATGATAAAATATAATTTGGAAGAAGTTCGAAAGCTGACAGTGACAGAGAATGCAACTCTCGGCGGTTAATTTTGAGGTGTGCTAAATTGTATTTTGAAAGAAGTACCAGAGTCATATATAAAATCTGTTACATTTATGCTGAGAAAAACTATGTGGTGATGTTTTGTTGGCGTGCTGAAATGTAGTTTCGAAAAAGTTCGACAGTCTTTTATAGGAAAGCTTACAGTCCGCTAGAGGAAGCAACTTTCGAGAGATTGTTTGTAAGCCTGCTAAACTCTTCCTTGCACCATTTGTGACTGTCATACATGGGAACACTAACATTCTCTCAGAGAACTTAACTTTTGGGTGGTTGTTTGTAAGCATACTAAACTGTATTTTGGAAGAAGTAGCAGAGTCATATATGTGAGTGCTTACATTCACGCAAAGAGGGCAACTATGGGGTGGTCTTTTGTAGGCATGCAAATCTCTAGTTGCGAAGAAGTTAAGAGTAATAGGAAAGCTTACAGTCTCACAGAGAAAGCAACCCTTGGGGGCCGGTTTGTAGTTCTGCTAAATTCTATTTTGGATGAAGTGTGAATCATAAACGGGAACGCTAACATTCACTCAGAGAAAGCAGGGTTGCGGTGGTGTGTTTAGTCACACTAAACTGGAGTTTGGAGGAAGTACGAGAATAAAAGAATGCTTACATTCACTCAGAAAAAGCAACGTTGGGGAGGTGGTTGGTAGGTGTACTATACTTTGGAAGAAGTACGAGCGTGATGCATAGGAACGCTTACATTCACGCAAACTATGGGGTGGCCTTTTGTTGGCATGCTAAATTATGTTCCAAAGTCATATATAGGAAAGCTTATAGTGAGAGAAAGCAACTCTCGGGCGGGGTTTTTTAGGTCCGGCAAATTGCATTTTGAAAGCAGTCCGAGATTCATATAAGGGAAGGCCTATATCCACTCAGAGAAAGCAATGTTAGGCTGGTGGTTTGTAGGCATACTAAACTGTATTTTGGAACTCGTATGTATGACTCTCACACTTGATCCAAATTAGAGTTCACCAGGCCTATAAACCACATCCTGAGAGTTGCTTTCTCTAGGTGAATGTAAGCTTTCCTATGTAAAACTCTCGAACTTCTTCCAAACTAAAGTTTAGCATGCCAACAATACACCACCGCATCGTTGCTTTCTCTGAGTGAACATAAGAATTCCCTTATATGGGCGTGAGCAGGATTGCCGGCCGAGGGACGCCAACGCGGCGGTCGCATGGTGCTGCTGCTGCGCCTGGAACCAGAGCGCCTAACGTCAGATAAGAGAGGTCATTAAAAGTAGTGTTTACCGGGGAGATCAAAGATGGCGGAGTGGTGGTGATGGCCTGAATCTGCGCTCCCGGGGAGGAAGGCATCGATCCGGACCTGCCACAACGCTAGAGGACCGCACCCACACAGGAACAGCGGTGTGAATCCAGGGAGAATCAGCGTGGGACAAACAGAGCGAGTGAGGTCTGAGGTGAACGAAAATTGGGAACGCGGGACAGACACTAGCCAGCGGAGCGCGGGTGGGATACACCCGCCCCCAGCCGGGGTGGGTGCAGCCTCTCGGGAAAGCGGCTTGCCCTCCGCTCCCAATTGAATAGAGCCCTGACCCAGGCCAGCGCAGAATCACTGAGGGATACGTGGCGCATTGCAGACAGGAGGTTTTTTTGTGAAATTACCTTAGAACCTGGGGGATCTCAGCTGAGACAGCGCTTGGCGAGGAGGGACGGATCTGCACCAGGGCGGAAAAACACAAAAGACTCCCGGACAGCAAATAGCATCGTACCCCGTGCTGCCTTTTTCGGCAGTTCTCCAGCCAGTCACCCCCGGTGCGTGTCCTTGCTGGCCAGCCCCTGGGCAGTGGTGGTCTCCGCCTGCCGGGGAGCCGGTCCCCTCCAGCCCCGGAGCTCGGCAGGCGCCATCTTGAAAGCGAAGGCAAAACCGCTCGGGAGCCAAAAAGTGCCCAGTGGCTCTTTCTGCCCGTGCTGCCTTTTTCGGCGGTTCTCCAGCCGGTGACCCCCCGGTGCGCGTCCTTGCTCGCCAGCCCCTGGGCAGTGGTGGTCTCTGCCTGCCAGGGAGCCAGTCTCCTCCAGCCCCAGAGCTCTGCAGGCGCCATCTTGAAGGCGAGGGCGAAACCGCTTGGGAGCCATAAAGTGCCGAGCGGCTCTCTCTGCCCGGCGCCCTCCGCTGGTCTCTGAACCAACGCCAGGAGTGCGGGATATGCCGGGGCCGCGCTCGGGGTGAAGGGACAGAGCTGCGCTAAGGCAAAAAAAAAAAAAAAAAACAAGAAGAATAGGCTCGCCGAACTGTATATTTTATTCTTGGTAAATTTCTTCTGGGTTTTGTTTGTTTGTGTTTGTTTTTGTTTTTTTTTGGTGTTTTTTTTTTTTTTTTCCCGGCTGCTCACGAGCCGGACAGCCTCGGCGGGCACCTTTGCCCTCTGGGCCTCTGGCTGCCGCGCCTTTTTGAGCGCGGAGGTTGGATCCCCACCACCCTCGGAGCTGTGCGGGCGTGCAGACACCATCTTGAAATCCACTGCGAAACCGCCCGGGACCCAGCCGGGCGGGCGTGAAGGGGCGGAGCTGCGCTAAGACGTAAAAACAAAAACATTTAACGGCCGCTCCGGACCCAGCCGAGCGGAAGTGAAGGGGCGGAGCTGTGCTAAGGCATAAAACAAACAAACAAAAAAACAGTGAGTCGCTGAATTATATACTTCAGATTTGTGTATCTTTCTGCCTTGCAGTGTGGTGAGGTGCTATGTAGTTTGTTTTTGTTCATTTTTGTTGGCGTTTTTGGTGTTTTTTGGTTTGGCTTTTTGCGTTTCTTTTCCTTTTTTTTTTTTCCTTTTATTTTCTTTCTTTTTCTTCTTTTCTCTTTCGTTTTCTCCTCTTTCTTTTCTGTCTTTCCTTTTCTTTTTTCTTTTCTTTTTTTTTTCCCCTTTCTCCTCTCTTTTCACCTTCTAACTGGGGACCCACGGTGAGCTTTGGAACGGGCCAAGTCCCTGGCTCTGGTACATACCGGATACTTAGCAGTCACCCCCAGGGCCAGCGATCTGCGGGCACGCAATCGCCATTCTAGAGCCCACAGCCAAGTCACTGTGGAGCAATAGGGTACCAAGAAGCTCCCTGGACGGCCCTCTCCCCTGGTCCACGGACCTTATATAGGGTCCCCGCCCAAGTGTAAACGCTGAATACTTCTCCAGAAGCGAGAGTGTGGAACCTGATCCTTGGGGACATTGGGCCAAGACAGACTTTTGCCAGTGGGAGCTACAGCAACTGGGGCGCTGAGCAAGCGAGGTCACCGTCCTCTCCCCATAGCTAGTATCTTGCCTGCAGATAGAGTCAGAAACCTCCCCTATAGAGGAAGAACCAAAGGGAAACAAACAAACAAACAAACAAAGAGAATTTCGGTCTACTATTAGTGTGGACCCTGCCTGCCTTCTGAAAGACCACAACACAGTGTCCTAACTCGCCAAAGCGGTCTTGGATCACTCCAATCCTCTAGGATTGGACCCATCGGAAGCAGTCCCCCAACGGAAACAGAAAAATCTCTAAACAACACACAACAGTCTCCCCCTCTTGCCAAAAGAAGCAACATACCTAGACTGTTTCACAGCCTAAGAATAGAGCACAAAGACTCCTGTTAACCAGACTAAATCTATAAGTAAAAATCCAACGATAAATCTAGATGGGAAGGGCCCAGCGAAAAAACACGGAGAGCACAAAGAATCAAATGGAAAGCTCATCCCCAAAGAGAAATACCAGCTCCCAACCATTTGACACAAACCAGACTCAAAACACCAACATGTCACAGGAAGAATTCCAATTATGGATTATAAACAAGCTGAATAATATACAAGAATCAATGGATAAACAACACAAGGAAAACACACAAAAAATACAGGATTTGGAGGAAAAATTCACTAAAGAAATTGAAATATTGAAGAAAAACCAAACTGAACTCCTAGAAGTGAAGAATTCACTCAGAGAGCTACAAAACACTGTGGAAAGTCTCAAGAGCAGGGTAGATCAAACAGAGGAAAGAATCTCAGAAATTGAAGATAACTCCTTCCAACTAAATAAGTCAGTCACAGAGATAGATCGAAAAAGTAAGAGAAATTATCTGAGTCTTCAAAAAATGTGGGATTACGTGAAGAAACCTAACTTGAGAGTTATTGGCATTCCTGAGGGTGAAGAAGATAATAAGCAAGGGTTGGACAAGCTATTTGAAGACATAATCGAGGAAAATTTTCCAGGCCTTGCCAATACTCTACACATACAGATTCAAGAAGCTCAAAGGACCCCTGGGAGATTCATAGCAAATAGGAAAACACCACGCCACGTAGTCATCAGGCTGACCAAAATATCCACTAAAGAGTCACTTCTCCGAGCTGTAAGGCGAAAGAAACAAGTAACTTACAAAGGAAAACCCATCAGAATTACGCCAGATTTCTCAGCTGAAACCTTACAAGCAAGAAGAGGTTGGGGCCCCATTTTCACGCTTCTGAAACAGAATAATGCCCAGCCTAGAATCTTGTACCCAGCTAAGCTAAGTTTTCTATACGAAGGAGAAATCAAGACATTCTCAGATAAACAAAGGTTGCGGGAATTCACCAAGACAAGACCAGCCCTCCAAGAAGTACTCAAAAGAGAATTACACACGGATCAGCACAAGAAAGATCCACGAATGTAAAACTACTCCAGAGCTAAAGATCAAATTCCAGATACCACAATGGCCCAGGAGAGAAAACATCACAATGAAGTTCTACCCAACAAGCTGAACAAAAAACTGTCTCACTTATCAGTTTTCTCAATAAATGTGAATGGCTTGAACTCCCCGCTCAAGAGACATAGACTGGCCCAATGGATAAAAAAACACAATCCAAGTATCTGCTGTCTTCAAGAAACTCACCTAACCTGCAAAGATGCATTTAGACTGAAAATAAAAGGATGGAAATCGATATTTCAAGCAAGTGGTAACCAAAAGAAAGCTGGTGTGGCAATCTTAATTTCCAATAACTTAGCTTTCAAACCAACAAAAATAATAAAAGACAAAGATGGCTACTACATACTGATTAAAGGCACAATTCATCAAGAAGCCATGACTATACTCAATATATATGCACCCAACCTAGGTGCACCCAGATTCATAAAGCAAACCCTACTAGATCTCAACCAAATGATAGATAACAATACTGTAATAGCTGGAGACTTTAACACCCCACTGACAGTACAGGACAGATCCTCTAAACAGAAAATAAACAAAGACATAATGGACCTAAATAGAATGCTAGAACAAATGGGCATGGCAGACATCTATAGGACATTCTACCCAAAGTCCACAGAATATACATTCTTCTCATCAGCTCACGGGACATTCTCTAAGATTGACCATGTCCTAGGACATAAATCATGTCTTCAAAAATTCAAAAAAATAGAAATTATACCATGCATCTTCTCAGATCACAGCGGAATAAAAGTAACAATGATCACAAACAGAAACCCTCACTCTTACTCAAAGTCATGGAAGCTAAATAACCTTCTCCTGAATAATTATTCTATAAAAGAAGAAATCAAGATGGAAATCAAAAATTTCTTTGAATTAAATGACAATGGAGATACAACTTATCAAAATCTATGGGATGCAGCTAAAGCAGTCCTGAGAGGAAAATTCATATCCCTAAATGCCTATATCAAAAAGACAGAAAACATGCAAATAGACAACTTAACGAATAGACTCAAAGAGCTGGAGAAAGAAGAACAGAATGATCCCAAACCCAGCAGAAGGCGAGAAATTACTAAGATCAAATCAGAACTAAATGAAAAGGACAACAAAGAAACTATAAGGGAAATTAATAAAACAAAAAGTTGGTTCTTTGAAAAGATAAACAAAATAGACACACCCCTGGCTAGACTAACCAAGAGCACAAAACTAAAATCTCTAATAACCTCCATTAGGAACATGAAAGGAGAAATCACAACCGACGCTACAGAGATACAAGATATCATCTATGAATTCTACAAAAATCTTTATGCACACAAACTGGAGAACGTGGAGGAAATGGACAAATTTTTAGAAACACATAGTCTTCCCAGGCTCAACCAGGAAGAAATAGAGTACCTGAACAGACCAATATCAAGAACTGAAATCGAAACAGCAATAAAAAACCTTCCCAAAAAGAAAAGCCCTGGTCCAGATGGGTTCACACCTGAATTTTACCATACATACAAAGAAGAACTGGTGCCCATCCTACATAAACTATTCTCCAATATTGAGAAGGATGGAATTCTCCCCAACACGTTCTACCAAGCCAATATAACATTGATACCAAAACCTGGAAAGGACACAACAAAAATAGAGAACTACAGACCAATTTCCCTCATGAATATAGATGCAAAAATTTTCAATAAAATACTAGCAAATCGAATCCAAGTACTTATCAAAAAAGTAATCCACCACGACCAAGTGGGCTTCATCCCCGAGATGCAGGGGTGGTTCAACATACGTAAATCTATAAATGTAATTCACCACATAAATAGAAGCAAAAAAAAAAACCATATGATACTCTCATTAGATGCAGAAAAAGCATTTGACAAAATTCAACACCGTTTTATGATAAAAACGCTTAACAAAATAGGCATTGATGGAACCTACCTAAAATTGATACAAGCCATATATGACAAACCCACAGCCAACATCATACTGAATGGGGAAAAACTGAAAGCACTCCCACTTAGAACTGGAACCAGACAGGGCTGCCCATTGTCTCCATTACTTTTCAACATAGTATTGGAAGTCCTTGCGAGAGCTATCAGGCAAGAGAGCAGAATCAAGGGAGTCCAAATAGGGAAGGAAGAGATCAAACTCTCACTTTTTGCTGATGATATGATGTTATATCTGTAAAACCCCCAGGATTCAACCAAGAGACTCCTGGAATTGATTAGCGAATACAGCAAAGTCTCAGGCTACAAAATTAATATACACAAATCAGAGGCATTTATATATGCCAATAACAGTCAATTGGAAAACCAAATTAAAGACTCAATACCCTTCAAAATAGCAACAAAGAAAATAAAATATCTAGGTATATATCTAACTAAAGAGGTAAAGGACCTCTATAAGGAAAACTATGAAACACTGAGAAAAGAAATAGCAGAACTTGCAAATAGATGGAAAAATATACCATGCTCGTGGATCGGAAGAATCAACATTATTAAAATGTCTATACTACCCAAAGTGATCTACAGATTCAATGCAATCCCTATTAGATTACCAACATCATTCCTTACAGACGTAGAGAAAATAATTATACACTTTGTATGGAATCAAAGAAGACCCCGTATAGCAAAAGCAATTTTAAGCAACAAAAACAAAATGGGAGGTATTAATTTGCCAGACCTCAAACAATACTACAAGGCCGTGGTTCTTAAAACAGCCTGGTATTGGCACAAGTGCAGGGACACAGACCAGTGGAACACAACAGAAAATCCAAATATAGAACCATCCTCATATAGTCACCTAATTTTTGACAAAGCGGGAAAGAATATACTCTGGGGACAAGAATCCCTATTCAACAAATGGTGCTGGGAGAATTGGTTAGCCACTTGTAGAAGACTGAAACAGGACCCACAGCTTTCACCTCTCACAAAAATCAAATCACGGTGGATAACAGACTTAAACCTTAGGCGTGATACAATCAGAATTCTAGAAGAAAATGTAGGAAAGACTCTTACAGACATTGGCCTAGGCAAAGAATTTATGAAGAAGACCCCCAAGGCAATCACAGCAGCAACAAAAATAAATGAATGGGACATGATTAAATTAAAAAGCTTCTGCACAGCCAAAGGAACAGTCCAGAGAATAAACAGACCACCTACAGAATGGGAAAAAATTTTTGCATACTACACATCAGATAAAGGACTGATAACAAGAATCTATTTAGAACTCAGGAAAATCAGCAAGAAAAAATCAAGCAATCCTATCAAAAAGTGGGCAAAGGACATGAACAGAAATTTTTCAAAAGAAGATATAAAAATGGCTAACAAACATATGAAAAAGTGTTCAACATCTCTAATCATCAGGGAAATGCAAATCAAAACCACAATGAGATATTACTTAACCCCAGTGAGAATGGCCTTTATCAAAAAAACCCAAAACAACACATGTTGGCGTGGGTGTGGAGAGACAGGAATACTCATACACTGCTGGTGGGACTGCAAACTAGTGCAACCCCTGTGGAAAGCATTATGGAGGTATCTTAAACAGATTCAAGTAGACCTGCCATTTGACCCAGCAATCCCATTACTGGGCATATACCCAAAGGAAAAAAGGTCATTCTGTAACAAAGACACATGTACCCGAATGTTTATAGCAGCACAATTCACAATAGCAAAGATGTGGAAACAACCCAAATACCCATCAATACATGATTGGATTAGTAAACTGTGGTATATGTATACCATGGAATATTACTCAGCTATAAGGAATGATGAAGATACGACATCTCTATGGTTCTCCTGGAGAGAGTTGGAACCCATTATACTAAGTGAAGTATCCCAAGAATGGAAAAACAAGCAACACATGTACTCACCAGAAAATTGGTTTCCCTGATAATCACCTAAATACAAATCTGGGAACAACACCAATTGGACATCAGACTGAGGTGGGGGGTGGGGGAGGGGATGGGGGTATGCCTACACAATGAGTGCATTGCGCACCGTTTAGGGAGTGGTAACACTTGAAGGTGCTGACTCGGGAAAGGGGGGGTGGGGAAACAAAATATGAAACTGTTGTTTTTAACTTGCATTGTTCACTTAATAATTTATCATGAATATTTCCCATATTATTTCATATCATTGTACAAGAAATAATGTATACATTATGAGGACATACTGTATCTAACAAGATATACTGTTAGACTCTTTGATTCTGTAAAATTAAATTGTTATTAATGAAAAAAAAAAAGAATTCCCTTATATGAATCACTTTTTCCAAAATAGAATTTAGCAGACCTACAAACCAGTCCCCGATGGTTGATTTAGCTATGTGACTGTAATTTTCCCCAGATATGACTCTCAAACTTCCTCCAAAGTATAGATTAACATGCGTACATACACCACCCAACAGTTTCTTTCTCTGCGTGAATGTAACTGTTCATACATATGACTCTCCTACTTCTTCCGAACTACAGTTATTATGCCTACAAACCACCACCCAAACGTTGTGTTCTCTCCGTGAATGTAAGCGTTCCCATATTTGAATCTCACAATTGCTGCTAATTAGTGTTTAGAGGCTTGCAAAGCTGTCCCGAGTGTTGTTTTCTCTAGGTGACTGTAAGCTATCCTATATAACGCTCTGGAACACCTTTCAAACTGCAGTTTAGCATGCCAACAACACGTCACCCCATAGTTTCTTTCTCTGCATGAATGTAAGCGTTTGTATATATGACTCTGGTACTTCTTTGAAAATACAATTTAGCAGACCTAAAAATCACCCGCCAAGAGTTGCTTTCTCTAAGTGACTGTCAGCTTTCGAACTTCTTCCAATCTATAGTTTAGCATGCCTGCACTACAGCACCCCATATTTGCTTTCTCTGTGTTAATGTAAGCGTTCCTATATATGTCTCTCGTACCTCTTCCAAAGTAGAGTTTAGTATGCTCAAAAACGGCCACCCCAACGTTGCTTTCTCTGAGTGAATGTAAGCGTTCCTGCATATGATTCTAACACTTCATTGAAAATAGAGTTTAGCGGGCCTACGAACCATCCCCAGAGAGTTGCTTTCTCTAAATGACTGTAAGCTTTCCAGATACGACTCTCGAACATCCTCCAAACTATCGTTTAGTAGGCATACAAACATCACTCCATAGTTGCTTTCTCTGCATGAATGTAAGCGTTCCTATATATGATTCTCGTACTTCTTCCAAACTAGAGTTTAGTATGCCTACAAACCACAAACCCATCGTTGATTTCTCCGAGTGAATGTACCCAGTCCCCCATATGACTCTCCCCCTTCTTCCAAAGTAGAGTTTTGCAGGCCTACAAACCATCCCCCAAAAGTTGGTTTCTATAAATGACGGTATGCTTTCCTATATATTACTCTTTAACTTCTTGCAAAATAGAGATTTGCATGGCTACAAAAAAGCCACCCCATAATTGCTTTCTCTGCATGAATGTAAGCGTTCCCATATATCATTCTCCTACTTCTTCCAAACTAGAGTTCAGTATGCCTACAAACCACCACACCATCGTTGCTTTCTCTGAGTGAATGTAAGCCTTCCCATATATGATTCTCACTCTGAAACCAAAATAGAGTTTGGCACGCCTACATTCCACACCCAGAGATTTGCTTTAGCGACTCTAAGCTTTCTTATATGTGATTCTCAAACTTCGTCCAAACTAGAGTTTAGCATGCCTAGAAAACACCACCCCACAGTTGCTTTCTCTGCATGAATGTAAGCGTTTGTATATATGACTCTGGTACTTCTTTCAAAATACAATTTAGCACACCGAAAAATCAACCGCCGAGAGTTGCTTTCTCTAAGTGACTGTTTTCGAACTTCTTCCAAATTATATTTTAGCATGCCTACAAAACACCACCCCATAGTTGCTTTCTCTGCATCAATATAAGCGTTTATATATATGCCTCTCTCACTTCATCTAAATTAGAGTTTAGCAGGCCTACAAACACCCCGTGAGTTGCTTTCTCTAGGTGACTGTAAACTTTCCTATATAAGAATCTCCAACTTCTTTCAAACTACACCATGCCAACAAAACACCACACCGTGGTTGCTTTCTCTGAGTGAACATAAGCGTTCCCATATATGACTCACACTCTGTTTCCAAAATAGAATTTAGCAGATCTACAAACCAGCCCAAGATGGTTCCTTTCTCTAAGTGACTGTAATTTTCCCCAGATATGACTCTCACACTTCCTCCAAACTACAGATTAACATGCATACATCGCCACCCCACAGTTGCGTTCTCTGCGTGAATGTAACAGTTCATATATATGACTCTCCTACTTCTTCCCAACTACAGTTATTATGCCTTCAAACCATCACGATGTTTCTTTCTCTGAGTGAATGAATGCAAGCGTTCTCACATTTCATCCAAGTTAGAGTTTAGCAGGCCTACCAATAAACTTCCGAGAGTTGTTTTCTCTGTGTCACTGTAATCTTTCCTATATAAGACTCTCGAACTTCTTCCAAACCACAGTTTAGCATGCCAACAAAATACGACCCCAGAGTTGCTTTCTCTGCCTGAATGTAAGCGTTCATATACATGACTCTCGTACTTCCTCCAAAATACAGTTTAGAATGCCTACAAACCACCACCCAAACGTTGCATTCTCTGAATGAATGAAACCATTCCCATGTTTGACTCTCACAATTGATGCAAAGTAGAGTTTAGCAGGCCAAGAAAGGCTCTCCCGAGAGTTGCTTTCTCTAGGTGACTGTAAGCTTTCCTAAATAAGACTCTCCAACTTCTTCCAAACTACAGGTTAACATGCCCACAAAACATCACCCCATGGTTTTTTCTTTGCATGAATGTAAGCATTAGTATATATGACTCTGGTACTTCTTTCAAAATACAATTTAGCAGACCTAAAAATCACCCACCAAGAGTTGCTTTCTCTAAGTGACTGTTCAGGTTTAGAACTTCTTCCAAACTATAGCATGCTTACAAAACACCACCCCGTAGTTGCTTTCTCTGTGTGAATGTAAGCGTTCCCAAATATCATTCTCGTACTTCTTCCAAACTATTTAGTATGCCTACAAAAACCACCCCAGTGTTGTTTCTCTGAGGGAATGTAAGCGGTCCCATGTTTGACTCTCACACTTCATCCAAATTAGAGTTTAGCATGTGTACAAAAAAAATCTCCCGAGAGTTGCTTTCCCTAGGTGACGGTAATCTTTCCTGTATAAGGTTCTCCAACTTCTTCCAAACTGCAGTTTAGCATGCCTACAAAACCTGACGCCATAAGTGCTTTCTCTGCGTGAATGTAAGTGTTCCTATATAGGACTCTCGTACTTCTTCCAAACTACAGTTTAGTATGCCCTACAAACCACCACCCAAACGTTGTTTTCTCTGAGTGAATGTAAGCGTTCCCATATATGACTCTCACACTTCAACCAAAATAACTCTATTTCAACCAAAATAACTCTACATTCCACACCCAGAGAGTTGCTTTCTCTACGTGACTGTAAACTTTCCTATATATGACTCTCAAACTTCGTCCAAACTAGAGTTTTGCAAGCCTACAAAACACCACCCCATAGTTGCATTCGGTGCCGGAATGTAAGCGGTTCTACATGTGATTCTCTTGCTTCTTCCAAATTACAGGTTAGTATGCCTAGGAACCACAACCACAACGTTGCTTTCACTGAGTTCCCATATATTATTCTAACACTTCATTGAAAATAGAGTTTAGCAGGCCTACGAAACACCCCCGAGAGTTGCTTTCTCTAAGTGACTGTAAGCTTCCCAGATATGGCTCTCGAACTTCCTCCAAACTATATTTTAGTAGGCATACAAACATCACTCCATAGTTGCTTTCTCTGCGTGAAGGTAAGCGTTCCTATATACGATTCTCGTACTTCTTCCAAACTAGAGTTGACTATGCCTACAAATCACAATCCCATCGTTGATTTCTCTGAGTGAATGCACGCGGTCCCCAATATGACTCTCCCCCACTTCCAAACTGGAGTTTTGCAGGTGTACAAAACATCCCCCGAGAGTTGGTTTCTATGACTATACCCTTTCCTATATATTACTCCTTAACTTCTTCCAAACTAGAGATTAGCATGGCTACAAAAACGGCACCCCATAATTGCTTTCTCTACGTGAATGTAAGCGTTCCCATATATCATTCTCCTACTTCTTCCAAACTAGAGTTTAGTATGCCTACAAACCACCACGCCATCGTTGCTTTCTCTGAGGGAATGTAAGCCTTCCCATATATGACTCTCACTCTTAAACCAAAATAGAGTTTAGCAGGCCTACATTCCACACCCAGAGATTTGCTTTCTCTAAGTGACTCTAAGCTTTCTTATATGTGATTCTCAAACTTCGTCCAAACTAGAGTTTAGCATGCCTATAAAACACCACCCCATAGTTACTTTCAGTGCGTCAAAATGTATGTGCTCCTATATGTGATTCTCATGCTTCTTCCAAACTGCAGTTTAGTAAGCCTACAAACAACCCCATCGTTGCTTTCTCTGAGTGAATGTAAGCGTTCTCATATATGATTCTCACACTTCAACCAAAACAGGGTTTTGCAGGCCTACAAACCACCCGCCAAGACTTGCTTTTTCAAAGTGGCTGTTACCTTTCCTATATAGGACTCTGGAACTTCTCCCAAGCTAGACTTTAACATGTCTACCTGACACTACTCCGTAGTTGCTCTCGCTGTGTGAATGTAAGCGTTCCTATATATGAGTCTTGTACCTCTTCTTAACTAGCATCTGGCATGCCAAAATAACACTCCTCCATAGTTGCTTTCTTTGAGTCAATGTAAACATTCCTATATATGTCTCTCGCACTTCTTCCAAACTAGAGTTAAGTCTACAAACCAATCCCCGACAGCTGTTTTCTCTGAACGAATTTAAGCGTTCCTATATATGACTATGGCACTTCCTCCAAACTAGAGTTTAGCAAGCCTACACTCCACCCCTGTTCGTTGCTTTCTCTAAGTTACTGTAAGCTTTCCTATACATGGCTCTCGAAATTTTCCAAACTAGAGTTAGCATGCCTACTATACACCTACACATAATTGCTTTGTCTGAGTGAATACAAGCCTTCCTATATATGACTGTCGCACTTTTTCCAAATTAGAGTGTAGCCAGCCTGCAAAGCACCCCTTATAGTTGCTTTCATTGAGTGAATGTTAACATTCCTATGTATGACTCTCGCAACTTTTCCAATCTAAGATTTTAGCAATGCTACAAATCCCCCGCCGAGAGTTCCTATACATAACTGTCCTCTTTTTCCAAGCTAGAGTTTAGGAAGCCTAGAATCCGTCCCCCCGTAGACGCTTTATGTGAACGTAAACGTTCCTATATATGACTCTCGCCTTCCTCCAAACTAGAGCTTAGCAAGCCTACAAAACAACTCCCTATAATTGCTTTCTCTGAAAGAATGATATCGTTCCTATATAAGACTCTCGAACTTCTTCCAAACCAGAGTTTAACAAGCCAAAAAAGCACCCCCCATAGATGCTTCCTCTAACTCAAAGCTAATATTCCTATATATGATTCAGCTTCTTCATCCAAACTAGAGTAAGGCAAGCCTACAAATCACACACCAATAGTTGCTTTCTATAAGTAAATGTAAGTGTCCTTATATATGACTATAGCAATTCTTCCAAACTGGAGTTTAGCAAGCCTACAGACCCCAGGACTCCACTCCATAGTACCCTGGGCATTGGCGCCTGCCTGTCATGCAGGACATAGGGGCGGACCCTCATCTCAGACACGGCATTGGTGGATTGTAGGCTTTTTTTAAGTTTTTGAATTGAAGAACTCTGAGAATTGGAATTCGGTTTAGGTTAAGGTTAGATGTTAGGGACTAGGATTAGGTTTAGGGGTTAGGGTTTTAGGTTAGAATTAAGATTAGGATTACTGTTAGGGTTAGAGAATAGGATTATGTTTAGTGGTTGGGTTTAGGTTTACGGTGAGAGGCAAGAGTAACGGTCAGGGATTAGGGTTACTGTTAGGAGTTAGATTCAGGGCTTACTAAGGGTTTGGTTTAGTGATAGGGTTAGGGCTTACGTTTAACGGTGTGTGTTAGGGCACGGGCCCCGTCTAATGTACGGGGCACTGTGGGTGTGGAGCAAGGCTGCGACCCCACTTCATCTTACCCTGGGTGTTGGGCTTCAACTGTCACGCAGGACAAAGGCAGAGGCTCATCAAACGCATGGTTAGGATTAAGGTTTAAGGTTAGGGTCAGGGTTGAGGGTTAGGGTGAGGGTTAACAGTTAGAGTTAGGGTAAGGGGGTTAGGGATAGGGTTAGGGTTAAGGGTCAGGTGTATAGTTCAGGTTTAAGGTTAGCATTAGAGGGTAGGGTTAGTGTAACTGTAGGTCAGTGTTGGGGTTAGATCTCTAGGCATTAGGGTAAAGGTTAGGGTTAGGGTTAAGAGTTAGGGTTAAGTTTAATGGTTAAGGATTGGGATTAGGGTTGAGGGTTAGGGTTAAGGTTATGGGTAATGACTAAGGATCAAAGGTTAGGGTTATTTTTAGGCGTAGGGTTAGGGTAAGGGGTTAGGGTTAGTGTTAGTGTTGTTGGTAGGGTTAAGGTTAGGGTTGGCGTTTCAGAATTAGGGATTAGGTGTTATGGTTATAGCTAGGAGTTAGGGTTAGAATTACACTATAGGGCTTGTTCTCAGGGTGTGATGCATTAACGTTAGGATAAGGGGTTAAAGTTAAGGTTACGGTGAGGTTTACGTGTTAAGGTGAGCAGTAGGATCAGGGTTAGGTGTTATGTTCTGGGTTAGGGTTATGGGTGAGGGGTAGGGTTTATCCTTAGGGCACGGGCCCTGTATGCACTAGGAGGCGAAGTTAGGGGTCTGTGATGGTCGCTGGGAACCCACTCTATCGTACGCAGTGTATGGGCCTCTGGGTTTCATGCAGGACACTGTGGCAGAGCCGGCTTTCATGCATGGCTTAGTAGGATTGTAGGCTTTCAAAACTCTGAGAAAGCAAGAAGTCTGAGAATTAGATTTCGGGTTAGGATTACGGCACGGTTTAGGGATGAAGATTAGTGGTTAGGGTGAGGGCTTAGGGTTAGGGGTTAGGGTTAGGTTTAGGTTTGCTGGTAGAGTGAAGGTTAGGGTTGACGTTTTAGAATTAGGGATGAGGTGTTACGGTTATGACTATGGTTTAGAATTAGAATTACAGGATAGGGCTTCTTCTCAAGGTTTTATGCATTCACATTAAGTTAAGGGGCTAAGTTAGGGTTACGGGGAGGTTTATGTTTTAAGGTGAGCAATAGGATCAGGGTTAGGTGTTATGTTCAGGGTGAGAGTTATCTGTTAGGGGTAGTGTTTATACTTAGCGTACGGGCCCTGTCTGCACTGGGCGTGGGCGGGGGTTAGGGGGATGGGATTGTCCCCGGGAACCCACTCTATCGTACGCTGGGTATGGGCTCCTGGGTTTCATGCAGGACACAGTGGCAGAGCCCCCTTTTTCTCATGGCATGGGAGGATTGTAGGCTTTCTAAACTCTGAGAAAGCAAGAACTCTGAGAATTAGATTTAGGGGTAGGATTCTGGTAATGTTTAGGGATGAAGATTAGTGTCAGCGTGGGGTCTTGGGTTAGGGGTTGGGGTTAAAGGTTAGTGTTAGGTTTAACAGTTACAGTTAGGTTTACGGTTAAGTCTCAGGGATAGGGTTAAGGTTTGGGTTTAGCGTTTGGCACAGGGGTAGGCTTCAGTGTTAGCTTCATGGTTAAAGATTAGGAGTAGGGTTAGTGTGAGGGTTAAGGGTAAGGGTCAAGATTAAGGGTTCAGGTTGGGGTTAGGCTTAGGTTTCGGGTTAGGGGTTAGGGTTAGGCTTAGGGTCTAGGGTTAGGATTAGGGTTAAGTGTTGGGCTTAGGGTTGGGGTTTAGTGTTAAGTTTATCGTTAAGGATTAGGGTTAGGGTCAGGGTTAAATGTTTGGGTGCGGGTAATGGTTAGGGTCAGATTTAAGGTTTATGGATAGGGTTAGTGTTATGGGTTTACGGGTAGGTTTAGGGTTCAGGGTTAGAGTTAGCATTAGGGCTTAAGGTTAGGATTAGGTGATAGGTTAGATTTAGGGTTAGATCTAGGCGTTAGAGTAAGGGTTAAGAGATAGGGTTAGGTTTAATGCTTAGGATTAGGGTTAGGGTTTGGGGTTAAAGCAAGTGTTAGGGGTTAGGTTTAAGGATCAAAGGTTAGTGTTATTTTTAGCTGTAGTGTTAGGGTTAGGGATAAGGGATAAGGTTGGCGTGAGGGTTTTCCTTACTGTTAGGGTTAAGGGTCATGCTTAGATTAAAGGTTAATGTTAGGATCAGTGTTAAGGGTTAGGGTGAGGGTTAACGGTTACGGTAAAGGTTAAGCGTTAGTGTTAGGGATTAGCGATTAGGGTTTTTGGTAAGTGTTAGGGTTAGGAGTTAGTGTTTTATGAAGGGGTATGGTTAGAATTAGGATTGGGGTTAGTGTTAGGGTTAGGTTTCGGGGTTAGGTTTAGGGTAAAAGGATAGGATTAGGGTTAAGGGTTGGGCTCAGGTTTAGGGTTAAAGTTTAGTGTTAGGGTTAATGTTTAGTGTTATGGTCCAGTTTAAGTGTTAGGGTGAGGGTTAACGGTTAGGATTAGGCTTAGAGGTTGGGGATATAGTGAGGGTTCAGTGTTAGGGTTAGGTTTAGGGTTCAGGGTTAGGGTTAGCTGTAGGGGTTATGGTTAGGGTTAGGTGTTAGGTTAGTGTCAGGGTTAGGTCTAGTCGTGAGGGCAAGGTTTAGGGTTAGCTTTAAGAGCTAGGGTTAGGTTGAATGGATAGGATTAGGATTAGGGTTAAGGGTTAGGGTAAGGCTTAGGGGTTAGGGTGAAGGGTTAAGGGTTTTTGTTAGGCATAGCGTTGGGGTTAGAAGTAACGGTTACTGTCAGTGTTAGGGTTGTAGGCAGGGTTACGGTTAGAGTTAGCGGTTGAGAATTAGGGTTAGGGATTAGATGTTACAGTGATGACTATGAGACAGGGTTAGAATTATGGGATAGGGGTTGTTCTCAGGGAATGGGTTATGCACTAACGTTAGGATAAGAGGTTAAAGTTAGGCTCACGGTGAGGTTTCCCTGTTAAGGGGAGAAATAGGAACAGGGTTAGGTGTTATGTTCAGGGTGAGGGATATCTGTTACAGGTATTGTTTATGCTTAGCGCACGGGCCCTGTCTGCCTTAGGCGGGGGTGGGGGGAGGTTAGGGGACTGGGATTGTCACCAGGATCCCACTGTATCGGACTCTGAGTATGGGCCCGTGGATTTCATGCAGGACACAGTGGTAGAGCCTCCTTTCACGCATGGCATGGGAGGATTGCAGGCTTTCTAAACTCTAAGAAAGCAAGAAGTCTGAGAATTAGATTTAGGGTTAAGATTATGGTTAGGGTTAAGGATGAAGTTTAGTGTTAGGGTGAGGGCTTAGGGTTAGGGATTAGGGTTAGGGTTAAAGGTTACTCTTAGGTTTAAAGGTTACAGTTCGGTTTAGGGTTGAGGTTTACGGTTAGGGTTAAGATGAGGGGTTAGGGTTTGGCATAGCGTTAGGTTTAGGTACAGGGTTAGGGTTAAGTGTTAGGTTTCGGGTTGAAGATTAGGATTAGGGTTAGGATTAAAGGTTAGCGTGAGAGTTAATGGTTAGGGTTAAGGTTAAGAGTTAGGGTTAGCGTATAGGTTTTGGGTTAAGGGTTAGGGTTAGTTTTAGGGTTAGAGTTATGTGTTAGGGTTTGTGTTAGAGGTTAGGGTTAGGTTTACTGTCCACGGTTAGGGTTACGTTTAGGGGTTAGCATTAGGGTTAAGGATTAGGTTTAGGGTAAGGGTCTAGAGTTAGTGTTGGGCTTTAGGCTCGGGGCTTAGGTTCAGGGTCAGGGTTAGGGTTGGTGGTAGGGCTTAGATTTATCGGTCAGTTTAAGGGCACAGGACCTGGTTAATCTACGGTGAGAGGGGTGCGGTCGGAGTCATCACGAAAGCACAACATCATTCCCTGGGCCCTGGGACAAGACCTACATGCAGGACTCAGGCGGAGCCTCATCTCACACATGGCATGGCTGTATTGTAGGCTTGCTTCACTCGGGAATGGAAGTAGTGTGAGAATTAGGGTTAGGGTTGTGGTTAGGGGTTTCAAGTTAGGGGTTAGGTTTGGAGTCAGAGTTAGGTGCTAGGGATTAGTGGTTAGGGTTAGAGTTAGTGTTACGGGTTAGGTGTTAAGTCTGGTTTAGGGGGCCAGGGTAAGGTTTAGGTTTGGAGTTAGCGTTAGGGTTAGGCGTTAGGGTTAAGGGATAGGGTTAGGGTTAAGGGTTAGCTTTAGGGTTAGGGTTCAGGTTTAGGGTTAGGGTCAGGGTTAAGGGTTAGGGTGAGGTTTAACAGTTAGGGTTAGGGTTAGGGGGTTAGGGATAGGTTTAGGGTTAAGGGTCAGGTGTATGGTTGAGGTTTAAGGTTAGCGTTAGGGGCTTAGGGTTAGTCTTAACTGTAGGTCAGCGTGGGGGTTAGATCTCTAGGCATTAGGGTAAAGGTCAGGGTTAGGGTTAAGAGTTAGGGTTATGTTTAATGGTTAGGATTGGGATTAGGGTTAAGAGTTAGGGTTAAGGTTAGGGGTTATGACTAAGGATCAACGGTTAGGGTTATTTTTATGCGTAGGTTTAGGGTAAGGGGTTAGGGTTAGTGTTAGTGTTGTTGGTAGGGTTAAGGTTAGGGTTGGCGTTTCAGAATTAGGGATTAGGTGTTATGGTTATGGCTAAGAGTTAGGGTTAGATTTACGGTATAGGTCTTGTTCTCAGGGTGTCATGCATTAACGTTAAGATAAGGGGTTAAAGTTAGGGTTACGGTGAGCTTTACCTGTTAAGGTGAGCAGTAGGATCAGGGTTAGGTGTTATGTTCTGGGTTAGGGTTATGGGTGAGGGGTAGGGTTTATCCTTAGGGCATGGGCCCTGTATGCACTAGGAGGAGAAGTTAGGGGTCTGTGATGGTCGCTGGGAACCCACTCTATCGTACGCAGTGTATGGGCCTCTGGGTTTCATGCAGGACACTGTGGCAGAGCCGGCTTTCATGCATGGCTTAGTAGGATTGTAGGCTTTCAAAACTCTGAGAAAGCAAGAAGTCTGAGAATTAGATTTCGGGTTAGGATTACGGCACGGTTTAGGGATGAAGATTAGTGGTTACGGTGAGGGCTTAGGGTTAGGGGTTAGGGTTAGGGTTAGGGTTGCTGGTAGGGTGAAGGTTAGGGTTGACGTTTTAGAATTAGGGATGAGGTGTTACGGTTATGACTATGGTTTAGGATTAGAATTACGGGATAGGGCTTCTTCTCAAGGTGTTATGCATTCACGTTAAGTTAAGGGGCTAAGTTAGGGTTACGGGGAGGTTTATGTTTTAAGGTGAGCAATAGCATCAGGGTTAGGTGTTATGTCAGGGTGAGGGTTATCTGTTAGGGGTAGTGTTTATACTTAGCGTACGGGCCCTGTCTGCACTGGGCGGGGGCGGGGGTTAGGGGGATGGGATTGTCCCCGGGAACCCACTCTATCGTACGCTGGGTATGGGTTCCTGGGTTTCATGAAGGACACAGTGGCAGAGCCCCCTTTTACTCATGGCATGGGAAGATTGTAGGCTTTCTAAACTCTGAGAAAGCAAGAACTCTGAGAATTAGATTTAGGGGTAGGATTCTGGTAATGTTTAGGGATGAAGATTAGTGTCAGCGTGGGGTCTTGGGTTAGGGGTTGGGGTTAAAGGTTAGTGTTAGGTTTAACAGTTACAGTTAGGTTTACGGTTAAGTCTCAGGGATAGGGTTAAGGTTTGGGTTTAGCGTTTGGCACAGGGGTAGGCTTCAGTGTTAGCTTCATGGTTAAAGATTAGGAGTAGGGTTAGTGTGAGGGTTAAGGGTAAGGGTCAAGATTAAGGGTTCAGGTTGGGGTTAGGCTTAGGTTTCGGGTTAGGGGTTAGGGTTAGGCTTAGGGTCTAGGGTTAGGATTAGGGTTAAGTGTTGGGCTTAGAGTTGGGGTTTAGTGTTAAGTTTATCGTTAAGGATTAGGGTTAGGGTCAGGGTTAAATGTTTGGGTGCGGGTAATGGTTAGGGTCAGATTTAAGGTTTATGGATAGGGTTAGTGTTAAGGATTTACGGGTAGGTTTAGGGTTCAGGGTTAGAGTTAGCATTAGGGCTTAAGGTTAGGATTAGGTGATAGGTTAGATTTAGGGTTAGATCTAGGCGTTAGAGTAAGGGTTAAGAGATAGGGTTAGGTTTAATGCTTAGGATTAGGGTTAGGGTTTGGGGTTAAAGCAAGTGTTAGGGGTTAGGTTTAAGGATCAAAGGTTAGTGTTATTTTTAGCTGTAGTGTTAGGGTTAGGGATAAGGGATAAGGTTGGCGTAAGGGTTTTACTTACTGTTAGGGTTAAGGGTGAGGCTTAGATTAAAGGTTAAGGTTAGGGTCAGCGTTAAGGGTTAGGGTGAGGGTTAACGGTTACGGTAAAGGTTAAGCGTTAGTGTTAGGGATTAGCGATTAGGGTTTTTGGTAAGTGTTAGGGTTAGGAGTTAGTGTTTTATGAAGGGGTATGGTTAGAATTAGGATTGGGGTTAGTGTTAGGGTTAGGTTTCGGGGTTAGGTTTAGGGTAAAAGGATAGGATTAGGGTTAAGGGTTGGGCTCAGGTTTAGGGTTAAAGTTTAGTGTTAGGGTTAATGTTTAGTGTTATGGTCCAGTTTAAGTGTTAGGGTGAGGGTTAACGGTTAGGATTAGGCTTAGAGGTTGGGGATATAGTGAGGGTTCAGTGTCAGGGTTAGGTTTAGGGTTCAGGGTTAAGGTTAGCTGTAGGGGTTATGGTTAGGGTTAGGTGTTAGGTTAGTGTCAGGGTTAGGTCTAGTCGTGAGGGTAAGGTTTAGGGTTAGCTTTAAGAGCTAGGGTTAGGTTGAATGGATAGGATTAGGATTAGGGTTAAGGGTTAGGGTAAGGCTTAGGGGTTAGGGTGAAGGGTTAAGGGTTTTTGTTAGGCATAGCATTCGGGTTAGAAGTACGGGTTACTGTCAGTGTTAGGGTTGTAGGCAGGTTTACCGTTAGGGTTAGCGGTTTAGAATTAGGGTTAGGGATTAGGTGTTACAGTCATGACTAGGAGATAGGGTTAGAATTATGGGATAGGGGTTGTTCTCAGGGAATGGGTTATGCACTAACGTTAGGATAAGAGGTTAAAGTTAGGCTCACAGTGAGGTTTCCGTGTTAAGGGGAGAAATAGGAACAGGGTTAGGTGTTATGTTCAGGGTGAGGGATATCTGTTACTGGTATTGTTTATGCTTAGCGCACAGGCCCTGTCTGCCTTAAGCGGGGGTGGGGGGAGGTTAGGGGGCTGGGATTGTCACCAGGATCCCACTGTATCGTACTCTGGGTATGGGCCCGTGGGTTTGATGCAGGACACAGTGGTAGAGCCTCCTTTCACGCATGGCATGGGAGGATTGCAGGCTTTCTAAACTCTAAGAAAGCAAGAAGTCTGAGAATTAGATTTAGGGTTAAGATTATGGTTAGGGTTAAGGATGAAGTTTAGTGTTAGGGTGAGGGCTTAGGGTTAGGGATTAGGGTTAGGGTTAAAGGTTACTCTTAGGTTTAACGGTTACAGTTCGGTTTAGGGTTGAGGTTTACGGTTAGGGTTAAGATGAGGGGTTAGGGTTTGGTATAGGGTTAGGGTTAGGTACAGGGTTAGGGTTAAGTGTTAGGTTTCGGGTTGAAGATTAGGATTAGGGTTAGGATTAAAGGTTAGCGTGAGAGTTAACGGTTAGGTTAAGGTTAGGAGTTAGGGTTAGCGTATAGGTTTTGGGTTAAGGGTTAGGGTTAGTTTTAGGGTTAGAGTTATGTGTTAGGGTTTGTGTTAGAGGTTAGGGTTAGGTTTACTGTCCACGGTTAGGGTTACGTTTAGGGGTTAGCATTAGGGTTAAGGATTAGGTTTAGGGTAAGGGTCTAGAGTTAGTGTTGGGCTTTAGGCTCGGGGCTTAGGTTCAGGGTCAGGGTTAGGGTTGGTGGTAGGGCTTAGATTTATCGGTCAGTTTAAGGGCACAGGACCTGGTTAATCTACGGTGAGAGGGGTGCGGTCGGAGTCATCACGAAAGCACAACATCATTCCCTGGGCCCTGGGACAAGACCTACATGCAGGACTCAGGCGGAGCCTCATCTCACACATGGCATGGCTGTATTGTAGGCTTGCTTCACTCGGGAATGGAAGTAGTGTGAGAATTAGGGTTAGGGTTGTGGTTAGGGGTTTCGAGTTAGGGGTTAGGTTTGGAGTCAGGGTTAGGTGCTAGGGATTAGTGGTTAGGGTTAGAGTTAGTGTTATGGGTTAGGTGTTAAGTCTGGTTTAGGGGGCCAGGGTAAGGTTTAGGTTTGGAGTTAGCGTTAGGGTTAGGCGTTAGGGTTAAGGGATAGGGTTAGGGTTAAGGGTTAGGCTTAGGGTTAGGGTTCAGGTTTAGGGTTACGGTCAGGGTTAAGGGTTAGGGTGAGGGTTAACAGTTAGGGTTAGGGTTAGGGGGTTAGGGATAGGATTAGGGTTAAGGGTTAGGTTTATGGTTCAGGTTTAAGGTTAACATTGGGGGGTTAGGTTTAGTGTTAACTGTAAGTCAGTGTTAGGGTTAGATCTCTAGGCATTAAGGTAAAGGTTAGGTTTAGGGTTAAGTGTTAGGGTTATGTTTAATGGTTAGGCTTGGGATTAGGGTTAAGGGTTAGGGTTAAGGTTAGGGGTTATGACTAAGGATCAACGGTTAGGGTTATTTTTATGCGTAGGTTTAGGGTAAGGGCTTAGGGTTAGTGTTAGTGTTGTTGGTAGGGTTAAGGTTAGGGTTGGCGTTTCAGAATTAGGGATCAGGTGTTATGGTTATGGCTAGGTGTTAGCGTTAGAATTACAGTATAGTGCTTGTTCTCAGGGTGTCATGCATTAACGTTAATATAAGGTGTTAAAGTTAGGGTTATGGTGAGCTTTACCTCTTAAGGTGAGCAGTATGATCAGGGTTAGGTGTTATGTTCTGGGTTAGGCTTATGGGTGAGGGGTAGGGTTTATGCTTAGGGCACGGGCCCTGTATGCACTAGGAGGCAAAGATAGGGGCCTGTGATGGTCGCTGGTAACCTACTCTATCGTATGCAGTGTATGGGCCTCTGGGTTTCCTGCAGGACACTGTGGCAGAGCGGGCTTTCATGCATGGCTTAGTAGGATTGTAGGCTTTCAAAACTCTGAGAAAGCAAGAAGTCTGAGAATTAGATTTCGGGTTAGGATTACGGCACGGTTTAGGGATGAAGATTAGTGTTATGGTGAGGGCTTAGGGTTAGGGGTTAGGGTTAGGGTTAGGGTTGATGGTAGGTTGAAGTTTAGGGTTGGCACTTTAGAATATGGATGAGGTGTTATTGTTATGGCTAGGGGTTAGGTTTAGAATTATGGGATAGGGCTTCTTCTTTGGGTGCTATGCATTAACGTTAAGATAAGGGGATAAATTAGGGTTATGGTTAGGTTTATGTTTTAAGGTGAGTAACAGGATCAGGGTTAGGTTTTATGTTTGGAATTAGGGTTATCTGTTAGGGATAGTGTTTTTGCTTAGCGCACGGGCCCTGTCTTCACCAGGAGGGGGGGGGTTAGGTACTAGGATTGCCACTGGGAACCCACTCTATCATGCACTAGTTATGGGCCCCCGGGTTTCTTGCAGGACACAGTGGCAGAGCCTCCTTTTACTCATGACATGGGAGAATTGTAGGCTTTGTAAACTCTGAGAAAGCAAGAAGTCTGAGAATTAGATTTAGGGGTAGGTTTATGGTAATGTTTAGGGATGAAGGTTAGTGTTAGGGTGCGTTCTTAAGGTCAGTGGTTAGGGTTAAAGGTTAGTGTTAGGTTTAACAGTTACAGTCAGGTTTATGGTTATGTTTTAGGGTTAGGGTTAAGGTTAAGGTTTAGCGTTTGGTACTGTGTTAGGCTTAAGTTTTAGCTTTAGGGTTAAAGATTAGGATTAGGGTTAGGGTTAAGGGCTAGTGTGAGGGTTAATGATAAGGATCAAGACTAAGGGCTAGGGTTTTTGTTAGTGTTAGGAATAAGTCTTCGTGTAGGCTTTAGGGTTAGCGTTAAGTGTTATGGTTAGGGTTAGGTTTAGGGTTCATGGTTAGTGTTATGTTTAGGGGTTAGTGTTAGGGTTAGGGCTTAGGTTTAGGGTAAGGTTTTAGAGTTCGTGTTCAGCGTTACGGTCGGAGCTTATGTTTACGGTTAGGGGTTAGTGTTAGTGTTAGGGCTGAGATTTAGCTGTTAGTTTAAGGGCACAGGACCTGTTTTATCTACGGTGAGAAGGGTGCTGTCGGAGTCTCCATGAAAGCACAAAATCGTTCCCTGATCCTTGGGAAAGGACCTACATGCAGGACTCAGGTGGAGCCTCATCTCACGCATAGTATAGCTGTATTGTAGGCTTGCTTCACTCTGAGAATGGAAGTAGTGTGAGAATCAGGGTTAGGGTTTGGGTTAGGGGTTTGGAGTTTGGGATTATGGTTCGAGTCAGGGTTAGGTCCTAGGGATTAGGAGTTAGGGTTAGTGTTAGGGATAGGGGTTAGTTGTTGGGTTTGGGTTAGGGTGCTAGGGTTAGGTTTAGGGTTGGGGTTAATATTAGGGTTAGCATTTAGGGTTAAAGGATAGGATTATGGTTAAGGGTTTGGCTTAGGGTTAGGGTTAAGGGTTAGTGTTAAGGTTTAGGGTAAAGGTCAGGGTTACGTGTTAGGGTGAGGGTTAACAGTTAGGGTTATGGTTAGGGTCTTAGGGGTAGGGTTAGGGTTAGAGTTAGGGGTTAGGATTAAGGGTGAAGTGTTAGGGTTATTTTTAGGCATAGTTTTAAAGTTAGGGGCTAGGGTAATGTTTGGTTTGATGGTAGGTTTAAGGTTAGGGTTAGCGGTTTAGAATTCGCATTAGGGATTAGGTGTTATGGTTATGGTTTGGAGTTAGGGTTAGAATTCAGAGATAGGAGTTGTTCTCAGGGTAAGTGTTATGCATTAACGTTATGATAAGGGGTTAAATTTAGGGTTATGGTGAGATTTACATTTTAAGGTGAGCAATGGGATCAGGGTCAGGTGTTATGTTCAGGGTTATGGTTAGGGGTGAGGGGTAGGGTTTATGCTTACAACTCGGGCCCTGTCTGCACTAGGCAGGGGGGGAGGGGTTTGGGGTTGCGATTGTCATCAGGAACCCACTCTAGTGTATGCTGAGTATGGGCACTGGGGTTTCCGGCAGGACACAGTGGTAGAGCCTCCTTTTATTCATGGCATGGGAGGATTGTAGGCTTTCTAACGCTGAGAAAGCAAGAAGTCTGATAATTAGATTTAGGGTTAGGATTATAGTTAGGGTTAGGAATGAGGTTAGTGCTAGGGTGAGGGATTAGGGCTAGGGATTATGGGTAGAGTAAAGGTTAAATGTTAGAGTTAGGTTTAACGGTTACAGTTAGGTTTAGGGTTACGTTTTAGGGTGAGGGTTATGGTTAGGGGTTAGGGTTTGGTACAGGGTTAGGGTTAAGTGTTAGGTTTAGGGTTAAAGATTAGAATTCGGATTAGGGTTGACGGTTAGTGTGAGTGTTAATGGTTAGGTTTGTGTTTAAGGGTTAGGGTTAGGGTTTAGGGCTAGTGTTAAGCGTTCGTGTTAGATTTAGGGTTAGAGTAAAGTGTTATGGTTAGGGTTATGGGTTAGCATTAGGGTTAAAGGTTAAGGGTTAGGTTTATTTTCAGGCACAGGGTTAGGATTAGGTGTTAGGGTTAGTGTTACCGTTAAGGTTTTTTGTAGGCTTAAGGTTAGGTTTAGCAGTTTAGAATTAGGGTTAGGGATTAGGTGTAATGGTTATGGTAAGGAGTTAGGGTTAGAATTATGGCATAGGGGTTGGTCTCAGGGTCAGTTTTATGCTTAAAGTTAGGGTAAGCGGTTAAAGTTAGTGTTACGGTGAGCTTTACATGTTAAGGTGAGCAATAGGATCAGGGTTAGGTTTTATGTTCAGGGTTATGGTTATGGGTTAGGGGCAGTGTTTATGCTTAGGGCACAGGCCCTGTCTTCACTAGGTGGGGGGGGTTCGGAGGCTTGGATTGTCACCAGGAACCCACTCTATCGTATGCTGGGTATGGGCCTCTGGGTTTCATGCAGGGCACAGTGGCAGAGCCTCCTTTCATGCATGGCATGGGAGGATTGTAGGCTTTCTAAACTCTGAGAAAGCAAGAAGTCTGAGAATTAGATTTAGGGTTAGGATTACGGTTAGGGTTAGGGATGAAGTTTAGTGTTAGGGAGAGGGCTCAGTGTTAGGGATTAGGGTTTGGTACAGGGTTAGGGTTAAGTGTTCAGCTTAGGGGTACAGATTAGGATTAGTGTTAGGTTTAAGGGTTAGCTGAGGGTTAACAGTTAGGGTTAAGGTGAAGGGTTAGGGTTAGGGTTTAGGGTTAGGATTAGGGGTTCGTGTTAGGTTTAGGGTTACACTTAAGTGTTAGGGTTTAGGTTCAGGTTTAGGGTTCATGGTTAGGGTTATGTTTAGGGGTTAGGTTTAGGGGTTAGGTTTGGTGTAAGGGTATAGTGTTAGTGAAGGGAGTTTGGGTCAGGGTTTCTGTTTAGGGTAGGGATTAGTGTTAGTGTTAGGACTTAGATTTAGCGATTAGTTTAAGGTCAGAGGACCTGTTTAATCTATGGTGAGAAGGGTGTGGAATGGGTCTCTGAGACACCACAGCATTGTACCCTGGGCCTTGGGCTCAGACCTACATGCAGGAATCAGGGGGAGCCTGTTCTCATGCATGGCATGGTTGTATTATAGGCTTGGTTAACTCTTAGAATGGAAGTGTGAGAATTAGGGTTATGGTTAGGGTTAGGGATTTGGGTTTAGGAGAGAGTGTTCAAATGAGGGTTAGGGGTTAGGCATTAGGGGTTAGGGTTAGTGTTAGGGTTAGGGGTTGGGGTGAGGGTTGGGTTAGGGGCTAGGGTTAGGTTTAGGGTTGGGGTTAGTGTTAGCATTCGAGTTAGGGATTAGAGTTAGGGTTAAGGGATAGGATTAGGGTTAAGAGTTTGGCTTAGGGTTCAGGTTAAGGGTTAGGGTTATGGTTAAAGATTAGTGTTAGTTTAAACAGTTACAGTTAGGTTTAGGGTTAAATTTTAGGGAGAGGGCTTTTTAAACTCTGAGAGAGGAAGACGTCTGAGATTAAGATTTAGGGTTAGGATTATGGTTAGGATTAGGGATGATGATTAGTGTTAGGGTGAGGGCTTAGGGTTAAGGGTTAGGGTTAGAGTTAGGGTTAAGGTTAGTGTTAGTTTTAACGGTTAAAATTAGGTTTAGGGTTAAGGTTTATTGTCAGGGTTAAGGTCAGGGGTTAGGGTTTCGTACAGGGTAAGAGTTAAGTGTTAGGTTTAGGGTTAAAGATTAGCATTATGGTTAGTGTTAAAGGTTAGTGTGAGGGTAAAAGTTTAGGGTTAAGTTTAAGGGCTAGGGTTAGGGGTTAGTGTTAGGGTTAAGGGGTCTTGTTAGGTTTAGGGTTACAGTTAAGTGTTATGGTTAGTGTTAGGGGTTACGGTTAGGCTTAGGGTTCATGGTTAGTGTAACATTTAGTGGTTAGGGCTAGGGTTAAATGATAGTGTTAGAGTTAAGGCTTAGGCTTTGGGTAAAGGTTTAGGGATAGGTTTACGGGTTAGGGTTAGTGTCAGGGTTAAATGTTAGGGTGAGAGTTAACAGTTATGGTTAGGGTTATTGGTTAGGGGTTGTGTTTATGCTTAGGGCACGTGCCTTGTCTGCACTAGGCGGAGAGGTTAGGGGGCTAGCATATTCGCCGGGAAATCACTCTATCGTATGCTGGGTATTGGCCCCTGGGTTTCATGCTGGACACAGTGGCAGGGCCTCCTTTCACACATGGCATGGGAGGATTATAGGCTTTCTAAACTCTGAGAAAGAAAAAGTCTGAGAATTAGATTTAGGGTTAGGATTATGGTTAGAATTAGGGATGAAGTTTAGTGTTAAGGTGATGCCTTAGGGTTAGGGGTTAGGTTTAGGGTCAGAGTTAAATGTTAGTGTTAGGTTTAACAGTTACAGTTAGGTGTAGCGTTAAGGTTTAGTGTTAGGGTTCAGTTTAGGGGATAGGTTTTGGTACAGGTTAAGGTTTAAGTGTTAAGTTTAGAGTTAAAGATTACAATTAGGGTTAGGTTTAAAGGTAAGTGTGAGGATTAACGGTTAGGGTTAAGCATGAGGGTTAGGGATTAAGTTTAGTGTTAAGGGTTTATGTTAGTTTAGGGTTAGAGTTAAGTGTTATGTTTAGGGTTAGATATAGGGTGCATGGTTAGGGTTACGTTTAGGGGTTAGGGTTACGGGTTAGGTTTAGGGTGAGTGTTTGGTGTTAGTGTTGGGCATTAGGATAAGGGCTTAGGTTTAGGGTTAGCGTTTAGGTTTAGTGTTAGGGCTTAGATTTAGCGGTTAGTTTAAGGGCACAGGACCTGTTTAATCTATGGTGAGAAGGGTGCAGAATTGGTCCCCTCGACACCACACCATCGTACCTGGGCCTTGGGCCCAGACCTACATGCAGGACTCAGGCGGAGCCTCTTCTCACTCATGGCATGGCTCTATTGTAGGCTTGGTGAACTCTGAAAATGGAGGAAATGTGAGAATTAGGGTTATGGTTATGGTTAATTGTTTGGGGTTAGGGGTTAGGGTTCGAGTGTGGTTCAGGGGTTAGAAATTAGGAGTTAGTGTTAGTGTTAGGGTTAGGGGTTAGGGGTTAGTGTTGGTTTAGGGGCTAGGGTTAGATTCAGAGTTAGGGTTAGTGTTAGGGTTAGGGTTAGGGATTATGGTTAGGGTTAGGAATTAGGGTTAGGGTTAGGCTTAAGGGATAGGATTAGGGTAAAGGGTTAAGGCTTAGGGTTAGCATTAGGGATTAGGGTTAGGGTTAAGTGTTAGGGTTTTGGTCTGATTTAAGGGTTAGGGTGAGCGTTAACAGTTAGGGTTAAGGTTAATTGTTAGGATTGGGGGTTAGGCTTAAGGATTCGTATTAGGGTTAGGGTATAAGGGTGAGACTTAAGTCTTATGGTTAGGGACAGGGCTTTTGGTTAGGGATAAGGGTTAGGAGTTAGGGTTACTTTTAGGCATAGGGTAGGATTAGGGGTGAGGGTTAGGGTTAGGGTTAGTGTTAGGGTTGTTGGTAGTGTTAAGGTTAGGGTTAGCAGTTTAGAATTAGGGTTAGGGATTAGGTTTTATGGTTATGACTAAGATTTAGGGTTAGAATTATGGGATAGGCGTTGTTCTCAGTGTAAGTGTTATGCATTAACTTTAGGAGATGCGGTTAAAGTTAGGGTTACAGTGTGGTCTACATGATAAGGTGAGCAGTAGGATCAGGGTTAGGTGTTACGTTCAAGGTTAGGGTTATATGTTAGGCGTACTTTTTATGCTTAGGGCACGGGCCCTGTCTGCACTAGGCGGGAGGATTAGGGGTCTAGGATTGTGGCCGAGAACTTTCTGTATCGTACACTGGGTATGGGTCCCTGGGTTTCATGCAGGACACAGTGGCAGAGCCTCTTTTCACGCATGGCATGGGAGGATTGTAGGCTTTTTAAACTCTGAGAAAGCAAGAAGTCTGAGAATTAGATTTAGGGATAGGATTATGGTTAGTGTTAAGGATAAAGTTTAGCATTAGGGTGAGGGCTTAGGGTTAGGGGTTAGAGTTACGGTCAGGGTTAAAGGTTAGTGTTAGGTTTAATGGTTACAGTTAGCTTTAGGGTCAAGTGTTAGGGTTAAGGTTAAGGTTAGGGGTTAGGTTTTGGTACCGGGTAAGGGTTAACTGTTAGGTTTAGGGTTAAAGATTACGATTAGGGTTAGGTTTAAGGGTTAGTGTGAGAGTTAATGGTTAGGGTTAAGGTTAAGTGTTAGGGTTAGTGGTTAAGTTTAGGTTTAAGTGTTCGTGTTAGGTTTAGGGTTAGAGTTAAGTGTTATGGTTAGGGTTTGGGGTTAGGGTTAGGTTTAGGGTTCATCGTTAGGGTTATGTTTAGGCATTAGGGTTATGGGTAAGGATTAGGGTAAGGGTTTAATGTTAGTGTTGGGCGTTAGGGTCAGGGCTTAAGTTTAGGGTTAAGGGTTAGTGTTAGAGTTAGCGTTAGGGCTTAGATTTAGAGGTTATTTTAAGGGCACAGGACCTGTGTAAACTATGGTGAGAAGTGTGCAGAATGGGTCATCGCCACACCACACCATCGTACCCGAGGCCTTGGGCCCAGACCTACATGCAGGTCTCAGGCAGAGCCTCTTCTCACGCATGGCATGGTTTTATTGTAGGCTTGGCTAACTCTGAGAATGGAGGAAGTGTGAGAATTATGGTTATGATTAGGGTTAGCTGTTTGGGGTTAGGGGTTAGTGTTCGCATGAGGGTTAGGTGTTAGGGATTAGGGGTTAGGGTTAATGTTAGCATTAGGGGTTAACGGTTAGGGTTGGGTTAGGGACTAGGGATAGATTTAGCGTTGGGGTTAGGGTTAGGGTTAGGGGTTAGGGTTTAGGGTTAAGGGATAGGATTAGGGTTAAGGGTTAAGGCTTAGGGTTAGCATTAAGGGATAGGGTTAGGGTTAAGGGTTAGGGTTATGGTCCGAGTTAAGGGTTAGGGTGAGGGTTAACAGTTAGGGTTAGGGTTATAAGTTAGGGATAGTGTTAGGTTTAAGGTCTAGGGTTAGGGTTAGAGGTAGCTTTACTGCTAAGATTAGGTCTCGGCATTAAGGTAAGGGTTAGTGTTAGGGTTAAGGGTTAGGGTTAGGTTTAATTGTTAGGATTAGGATCAGAATTAAGGGTTAGGCTTAGGGTTAGGGGATAGGGTTAGGGTTTAGGGTAAACTTTTAAGGTTATGTTTAGGGATAAGGTTAGGGTTAGCATTTAAGGTTAGGGTTAGTATTAGGGTTGTTTGTAGGGTTAAGGTAATGTTTAGTGGTTAGAATTAGGGTTAGGGATTAGGGGTTACTGTTATGGCTAGGAGTTAGGGTTAGAATTAAGTGATAGGGGTTGTTCTTAGCATAAGTGTTATGCATTAATGTTAGGATAAGTGGTTAAAGTTAGGTTTACGGTGAGGTTTATGTGTTAAGGTGAGCAATAGGATCAGGGTTAGAATTATGAGTGAGGGGTAGGGTTTTGCTTAGGGTATGGGCCCTGTCTTCCCTAGGAGTGGGACTGAGGGGGATGCGATTGTCACCAGAAACCCACTCTATCGTATGCAGGGTATGGGCCCATGGGTTTCTTGTAGGACACTCTGGCAGAGCCTGATTTCACGCATGGTAAAGGAGGATTGTAAGCTTTCAAATCTCTAAGAAAGTAAGAAGTCTGAGAATTAGATTTAAGGTTAGGATTATCGTTATGGTTAGGGATGAAGTTTAATCTTAGGGTGAGGGCTTCGGGTAAGGGGATACGGTTAGTTTTAGGGTTAAAAGTTACTGTTAGGTTTAACAGTTACAGTTAGACTTAGGGTTTAGGTTTAGGGTTAGGGTTAAGCTTAGGGGTTATGGTTTGGTACAGGGTTAGGGTTAAGTGTTAGGGTTAGGGTTAAAGATCATGACAAGGGTTAGAGTTAAGGGTTAGTTTGAGTGTTAACAGTTAGGGTTAAGGATAACCTTTAGGGTTAGGGGTTAGGATTAGTGTTAGGGCTGAGATTTAGCGGTTAGTTTAAGGGCACAGGACCTGTTTAATCTATGGTGAGAGTGGTGCACAGGGTCGCTGCGACACAACACCACCCGACGCTGGGCCTTGGGCCAAGACCTACATACAGGACTCAGGTGGAGCCTCTTCTCACGCATGACATGGCCGTATTGTAGGCTTGGTTAACTCTGAGAATGGAAAAAGTGTCAGAAATCGGGTTAGGGCTGGCTGTAGGTGTTTTTAACCCCTAACCCTAACACTAACCCCCTAATCCTAACCCTAACACTAACCCCAAGGTTAAATCTAACCTTAACCCCTACGACAACCCTAACCCTAACCCTAACCCCTCTCACTGTAGAATAAACAGGTCCTGTGCCCTTAAACTAACCACTAAATCTAAGCCCTAACATCAACCCTAACCTCTGACCCTAAACCTAAGCCCTGAGCCTAAAGCCCAACACTAACTCTAAACTCTTACCCTAAAGCTAATCCCTAACCCTAATGCTAACCTCTAAACGTAACCCTAACTGTGAACCCTAAACCTAACCCTAACCTCGAGCGCTAACCATAGCACTTAACTCTAACCCTAAACCTAACATGAACCCTTAATCCTAACACTAACCCTAACCCTAACTCTTAACTTTAATCCTGACTGTTACCCCTCACACTAACCTTTAAACCTAACCTTAATCGTAATCTTTAACCCTAAACCTAATATTTAACCCTAATCCTGTACCAAACCCTAAACCCTAACCTTAAACCTAACCATAAACCTTAACCCTGAACCTAACTGTAACGGTTAAAACTAAGAGTAACCTGTAACGCTACCCATAACCCCTAACTCTAAGCCTTCACCCTAACACTAACCTTGATCCTTAACCCGAACCCTAACCCTAAACCTAAATCTAATTCTCAGTCTTCTTGCTTTCTTAGAGTTTAGAAAGCCTACAATCCTCCCATGCCATGCGTGAAAGGAGGCTCTTCCACTGTGTCCTGAATGAACCGCTGGGGCCCATGGCCAGAGTACGATAGAGTGGGTTCCTGGTGACAATCCCAGCCCCCTAACCACCCTATCCGCCTAATGCAGACAAGGCCCGTGCCCTAAGCATAAACTCTACACCTCACCCAAAACTCTAACCCTGAAAATAACATTTAACCCTGATTCTATTGCTCACCTTAGAATGTAAACCTCACCGTAACCTGAACTTTAACCTCTTATCCTAACGTTAATGCATAACACTTACCCTGAGATTAACCCCTATCCCATAATTCTAACCCTATCTCCTAGTCATAACTGTGACAACTAATCCCTAACCCTAATTCTAAACCACTAACACTAACTGTTACCCTACGTAGTTACTGTTACGGTAACCTACTGTTACCCTAACACTGAACCTAATCCTTACTCCTAACGCCAAAGCTATGGCTAAAAATAATGCTAACCCTTGACCCTTTACCCTAACTCCTAACCCTAATCCTAATCCTAACCACTAAACCCAACCTTAGCTCTTAACCCTAACCCTAAACCTTACCCTGACGCCTAGACCTAACCCTGACACTAACCTAACACCTAACCCTAATCATAACCCCTAAAGCTAACCCTAACCCTGAACCCTAAACCTAACCCTAACACTTAATACTAACTATATCCCTAACCCCTAACCCCAACCCTAACCCTAACCGTTAACCCTCACCCTAACCCTTAAACCGGACCCTAACACTAAATCTTAACCCTAAACCTACGCCCAACCCTTAACCATAATCCTATCCCTTAACCCTAAACCTAACCCCTAACCCTAAACCTAACACTAACCCCAATCCTAATTCTAACCATAGCCCTTAATACATCACTACGCCTAACCCCTAACCCTAACCCTAACCCCTAATGCTAACCCTAACACTGAACCCTAAACCTAACCCTATCCCTAACCCTTAAACATAACTCTATCCCTAACCAATAATCCTAAGCCTAATCTTTAACCCTCACCCTAGAGCTTAACTCAAACCGTAACCCTAAGCCTAAACCCCAACCCTAACACTTAACACAAACCCTAAGCCTTAACACTTAACTCCAATCCTATCCTTTAACCCTAATACTAACCCTGATGCCTAATCCTAACCCTAACACTAACCCCAACCATAAATCTAACCCTAGCCCCTAACGCAAAACTAACCCCTAACCCTAACACTAACCCTAAATCCTAGTCCCTAACCACTAAACCTCACTTGAACCCTAACCCCTAACACCAAACCCTTAACCCTAACCATAACCCTATTTCTCACACTACTTCCATTCTCAGAGTTAACCAAGGCTAAAATACAACCATGCAATGCGTGAGTAGAGTTTCCGCATGAGTCCTGCAAGTAGGTCTGGGCCAAAGGCCCAGGATCCAATGGTGTGGTGTCGCATGTAAACATTCTGCACCCTCCTCACCATAGATTACACAGGTCCTGTACCCTTAAACTAACCGCCAAATCAAAGCCCAAACACTGACCCTAACCCCTAACCCTAAACCTAAGCCCTCACCCTAATGCCCAACACTAACACTAAATGCTTACCCTAAACCTAACCCCTAAATGTAACCTTAACCATGAACCCTAAACCTAACCCAAACCCCTAACCCTAACCATAACACTTAACTCTAACCCTAAACCTAACATGAACACTTATCCCTAACCCTAAACCATAAACCTAACACTTAACCTTAACCCTAACCGTTAACCCTCACACTAAACCTTAACCCTAACCCTAATCCTAATCTTTAAGCCTAAACCTAGCACTTAACCCTTACCCTGTACCAAAACCTAACCCCTAATCTTAACCCTAAGCTTAAACCTTAAAGCTTAACCCTAAACCTAACTGTAACTGTTAAACCTAACACTAACCTTTAACCCTGACCCTAACCGAAACCCCTAACCCTAAGCCCTCACCATAACAGTAACCTATATTGCTAACCCTAACCCTAATCCTAGCCCTAAATTTAATTCTCAGACTTCTTGCTTTCTCAGAGTTTACAAAGCCTACAATCCTCCCATGCCATGTGTAGAAGGAGGCTCGGCCACTGTGTCCGGCATGAAACCAAGGGGCCCATACCCAGCGTATGATAGAGTGGCTTCCGGCATCTCTCCCAGCCCTCTAAGCCCCCTCCTAGAGCAGAGAGGGCTCGTGATATAAGCATAAACACTACCCCTCACCCATAACCCTAACCCTGAACATCACAGCTCACCCTGATACTATTGCTCACCTTAACACATCAACCTCACCATAACTCTAACTTGAACCCGTTATCCTAACGTTAATGCATAAGACTTACCCTAAGAACAACCCCTATCCCTTAATTCTAACCCTAACTCCTAGCCACAATTGTAACACCTAATCCCTAAGGCTAATTCAAAACTGCTAAACATTACCTTATCTCTACAAACTAACCCTAACCCTAACTGCTAACCCTAACCGTACACCTAAAAATAACCGTAACACTTGACACTTAACCCTAACCCTTAACCCTGATCCTAATCCTAACAATTAAACCTAACCCTAACTCTTAAGCCTAACACTAACACGTACCCTAATGCCTAGACCTAACCCTAAGAGTAAACGTAACCCCTAACCCTAACGCTAATCCCTAATGCTAACCCTAACACTGAACCCTAATCCTAAGCCTTAAACCTAACTCTATCCTTAACCCATAACCCTAGCCCTAACCGTTAACCCCACACTAACCCTTAACTCGAACTGTAACCCTAACCCTTAAAACTAAACCTAACACGTAACGCTAACCCTAAGCCTTAATGCTTAACCCTTATCCTATCCCTTAACCCTAACCCTAACCCCTAACGCTAACCCTAACCCCACTCTAAATCTAACCCTAGCCCCTAACCCAACCCTAACCCCTAAGCCCTAACCCTATCACTAAACCCAACACCTACTCCCTAACCCCTAATCCTCACTCGAAGCTTAAGCCCTAACCCTAAGCCCTCTCCCTGACTAATCTTCATCCCTAACCCTAACCATAATCCTAACCCTAAATCTAATTCTCAGACTTCTTGCTATCTCAGAGTTTTAAAAGCCTACAATTCTCCAAAGCCATGAGTGAAAGCTGGCTCTGCCACAGTGTCCTGCATGAAACCCAGGAGCCCATACACTGCGTACGATAGAGTGGGTTCCCGGGGACAATCACAGCCCCCTAACTCCCCCTGCTAGTGCTGACAGGGCCCATGCCCTAAGCAAAAACCCTGCACCTCACCCATAACCCTAACCCTGAACATAACACCTAACCCTGATGTTATTGTTCACCTTAACACGTAAACCTCACTGTAACCCTAACTTTAACCCCTATCCTAAGGTTATTGCATAACACTTACCCTAAGAACAAACCCTATCCCTTAATTCTAAGCCTAACTCCTAGCATAACCGTAACACCTAATCCCTAACCTTAATTCTAAACTGCTAAACATTACCTTCACCCTACAAACAACCCTAACACTAACCCTAACTCTAACCGCTAACCCTAACCCTAACCATTACCCTGATCATAATCCTAACAATTAAACCTAACCCTAATTCTTAACCCTAACACGAACCATTACCATAATGCCTAGACCTAACCCTAACTGTAACCCTAACCCCTAACCCTAACCCTAACCGCTAATGCTAACCCTAACCCCGAACCCTAACCCTAACCCTATCCCTTAAACCTATTACTATCCCTAAACCATTACCCTAATCGCAACTGTTAACCCTCACTCTCACCCTTAACTTGGACCGAAACCCTAACCCTTAACCCTAACCTTAACCCTTACTGCTAATCTTAAGCCTTCACCCTTTACCTTAATCCTATCTTGTAAGCCTAACCCTAACGCTGACCCCTAACCCACCTGAACATTAACCCTAAACCTAAATCTAACGCTAGCCCCTTACAAAAACCTAACACCTAACCCCTGACACACTAATCCTAACTTCTAATTCCTAACCACTAAACTTCACTCAAACCTAAACCTCTAACCCCAAACACATAACCCTAACCATAACCCTAATTCTCACACTTCCTTCGTTCTCAGAGTTGACCAAGCCTACAATAGAGCCATGCCACGAATGAGAAGAGGCTCTGCCTGAGTCCTGCATGTAGGTCTGGGCCCAAGGTACGATGGTGTGGTGTTGAGGCGACCCAGTCTGCACCCTTCCCACCATAGATTAAACAGAGCATGTGCCCTTAAACTAACCACTAAATCTAAGCCCTAATACTAAACCTAAATCCTAACCCTAAACCTCGGCCCTTATCCTAACGCCCAACAGTAACACTAAACACTCACCCTAAACTTAACCCATAACCCGAACCCCTAAATGTAACACTAACCATGAACCCTAAACCTAACCCTAACCTCTAGCCATAACCATAACACTTAACTCTAAACCTAAAGGTTACACGAAGCCTTATTCCTAACCCTAAGCCCAACCCAAACACTTAACCTTGACCCTTACCATTAACCCTCACACTAACCCTTAACCCTAACCCTAATCCTAATCTTTAACCATAAAGCTAACACTGAAGCCTAACCCTGTGCCAAATGATAAAACCAAACCTTAACCCTAACCCTAACACTGAAACTTAACCGAAAACGTAACTGTAACTGTTAAAAATAACACGAACCTTTAACCCTAACCCCTAACCCTAAGAGCCCACCCTAACACTAATCTTCCTCGCTAAACATTACCATAATCTTACCCCTAAATCTAATTCTCAGACTTCTTGCTATCTCAGAGTTTAGAAAGCTTACAATCCTCCCATGCCATGAGTAAAAGGGGGCTCTGCCACTGTGTCCTGCATGAAACCCAGGAGCCCATACCCAGCGTACGATACAGTGCGTTCCCGGGCACAATCCCATCCCCCTAACCCCCGCCCCCCGCCCAGTGCAGACAGGGCCCGTACGCTAAGTATAAACACTACCCCTAACAGATAACCCTCACCCTGAATATAACACCTGACCCTGATCCTATTGCTCACCTTAAAACATAAACCTCCCCGTAACCCTAACTTATCCCCTTATCTTTACGTTAATGTATAACACCCTGAGAAGAAGCCCCATCCCATAATTCCAATCCTAATCCCCAGCCATAACCATAACACCTCATCCCTAATTCTAAAATGCCAACCCTACCTTCACCCTACCAACAACCCTAACCCTAACCCTAACCTCTAACCCTAAGCCCTCACCCTATCACTAATCTTCATCACTAAACCGTACCGTAATCCTAACCCTAAATCTAATTCTCAGACTTCTTGCTTTCTCAGAGTTTTGAAAGCCTACAATCCTACTAAGCCATGCATGAAAGCCGGCTCTGCCACAGTGTCCTGCAAGAAACCCAGAGGCCCATACACAGCGTACGATAGAGTGGGTTCCCAGCGACCACAACAGACCCCTAACTTCGATTCCTAGGGCATACAGGGCCCATGCCCTAAGCATAAACACTAGCCCTCACCCATAACCCTAACCCAGAACATAACACCTAACCCTGATACTACTGCTCACCTTAACACGTAAACCTCACCGTAACCCTAACTTTAACCCCATATCGTAACGTTAATGCATGACACCCTGAGAAGAAGCCCTGTACTGTAATTCTAACCCTAACTCCTAGCCATAACCATAACACCTAATCTCTAATTCTGAAACGCCAACCCTAACCTTAACCCTACCAACAACACTAACACTAACCCTAACCCCTTACCCTAACCCTATGCCTAAAAATAACCCTAACCGTTGATCCTTAGTCATAACCCCTAACCTTAACCCTAACCCTTAACCCTAATCCCAATCCTAACAATTAAACATAACCCTAACACTGAACCCTAACTCTAACCTTTACATTAATGCCTAGAGTTCTAACCCCAACACTGACCTACAGTTACAAGTAACACAAACCACTAATTATAACCTTAAACCTGAACAATAAACCTAATCCTTAACCCTAACCCCCTAATGATTAACCCTCACCTAACCCTTAACCCTGACCCTAACCCTAAACCTGAAACCTAACCCTAAGCCTAACCCTTAACCCTAACCCTATCCATTAACCTTAACCGCTAACCATAACACTAACCCCAACCCTAAACCTAACCCTGGCCCCCTAAACCAGAATTAACACCGAACCCGTAACACTAACTCTACCCCTAACCACTAGCAACTAACCCTGACTCGAAACTTAACCCCTAACTCGAAACCCCTAACCGCAAACCTAACCCTAATTCTCACACTACTTCCATTCCCAGAGTGAAGCAAGCCTACAATACAGACATGCCATGTGTGAGATGAGGCTCCACCTGAGTTCTGCATGTAAGTTTTGTCCCAAGGCCCAGGGAATGATGTTGTGCTTTCATGGTGACTCTGACCGCAACCCTCTCACCTTAGATTAACCAAGTCCTGTGCCCTTAAATTGACAGCTAAATCTGAGCTCTACCACCAACCCTAACCACTGACCCTGAACCTAAGCCCCGAGCCTAAAGCCCAACACTAACACTAAACCCTTACCCTAAACCTAATCCCTAACCCTAATGCTAACCCCTAAACATAACCCTAACCGTGAACAGTAAACCTAACCCTAACCTCTAACACTAACCCTAACACATAACTCTAACCCTAAAACTTACCCTAACCCTTAACCCTAAAAATAAACCCTACCGTAAATCTTAACCTTAACCCTAACCGTTAACTCTCACGCTAACCTTTAATCCTAACACTAATCCTAATCTTCAACCCTAAACCTAACACTTAACCCTAACCCTGTACCAAACCCTGACCCCTCATCTTAACCCTAACAGTAAACCTCAACCATAAACCGAACTGTAACCGTTAAACCTAAGAATAACCTTTAATCCTAACCCTAATCCCTAACCCTAAGCCCTCACCCTAACACTAAACTTCATCCTTAACCCTAACCAGAATCCTAACCCTAAATCTAATTCTCAGACTTCTTGCTTTCTTAGAGTTTAGAAAGCCTGCAATCCTCCCATGCCATGCGTGAAAGGAGGCTCTACCACTCTGTCCTGCATGAAACCCACGGGCCCATACCCAGAGTATGATAGAGTGGGTTCCCGGGTACAATCCCAGCCCCCTAAACTCCCCCCGCCCGCCTAATGCAGACAGGGCCCGTGCGCTAAGCATAAACAATACCTTTAACAGATAACGCTAACCCTGAACATAACACCCAACCCTGTTCCTATTTCTCCCCTTAACACGTAAACCTCACCGTGTGCCTAACTTTAACCTCTCATCCTAACGTTAATGCATAACCCATTTCCTGAGAACAACCCCTATCCCATAATTCTAACCCTATCTCCTAGTCATCACTGTGACACCTAATCCCTAACCCTAATTCTAAACCGCTAACCCTAACCGTAACCCTACCTACAACCCTAACACTGACAGTAACCCTTACTTCTAACCCCAACGCTATGCCTAACAAAAACCCTAACCCTTGACCCTAACCCTTCACCCTAACCCCTAAGCCTTACCCTAACCCTTAACCCTAATCCTAATCCTAAACATTAAACCTAACCCTAGCTCTTAAAGCTAACCCTAAACCTTACCCTCACGACTAGACCTAACCCTGACACTAACCTAACACCTAACCTTAACCAGAACCCATAAAGCTAACCCTGAACCCTATACCTAACCCTAGCAGTAAACTCTAACCCTAAACCTAAGCCCAACCCGTAACCCTAATCCTATCCTTTTACCCTAGAACTAACTCCTAAACCTAACCCCTATACCTCACCCTAACTCTAACCCCAATCCTAATTCTAACTATACCCCTTCATAAAACACTAACTCCTAACCGCTAACCCTAACACTAACCAAAAACCCTAATCACTAATCCCTAACCCTAACGCTTAACCTTTACCCTAACCGTTAACCCTCACCCTAAATCTTAACACTGACCCTAAACTTAACCTTTAACTCTAAGCCTAACCCTTAACCCTACAGTAAGGCAGACCCTTAATGCTAATGGGATCCCTTATCCCTAACCCTAACACTACAGCTAAAAATAACCCTAACCTTGGATCCTTAAATCTAACCCCTAACACTTACTTTAACCTCAAACCCTAACCCTAATCCTAAGCATTAAACCTAACCCTATCTCTTAACCCTAACGCTAGCCCTTACCCTAACGCCTAGATCTAACCCTAAATCTAACCTACCGCCTAATCCTAACCTTAAGCCCTAATGCTAACTCTAACCCTGAACCCTAAACCTACTGGTAACACTTAACACTAACCCTATCCGTGAACCTTAACCCTGACCCTAACCATTACCCGCACCAAAGCATTTAACCCTGACCCTAACCCTAATCCTTAATGCTAACCCTAACACTAAACCCTAACCCTAAGCCCAACACTTAACCCTAATCCTATCCCTTAACCCTAACCCTAACCCTAATGCTGACCCCTAAACGTAACCCTAACCGTGACCAGTAAACCTAACCCTAACCTCTAACATAAACCATAGCACATAACTCTAACCCTAAAACTAACCCTAACCCTAACCTTAAACCCTAACTCTTAACCTTAAACCTAAGCGTTAACTCTCATGCTAACCTTTAATCCTAACCCTAATCCTATCTTCAACCCTAAACCTAACACTTAACCCTAACCCTGTACCAAACCCTAACCCCTCATCTTAACCCTAACCGTAAACCTCAACCCTAAACCAAAGTGTAACCGTTAAACCTAAGAGTAACCTTTAGCCCTAACCCTAATCCCTAACCCTAAGCCCTCACCCTAACACTAAACTTCATCCTTAACCCTAACCAGAATCCTAACCCTAAATCTAATTCTCAGACTTCTTGCTTTCTTAGAGTTTAGAAAGCCTGCAATCCTCCCATGCCATGCGTGAAAGGAGGCTCTACCACTCTGTCCTGCATGAAACCCACGGGCCCATACCCAGAGTATGATAGAGTGGGTTCCCGGGTACAATCCCAGCCCCCTAAACTCCCCCCGCCCGCCTAATGCAGACAGGGCCCGTGCGCTAAGCATAAACAATACCTTTAACAGATAACCCTAACCCTGAACATAACACCCAACCCTGTTCCTATTTCTCCCCTTAACACGTAAACCTCACTGTGCTCCTAACTTTAACCTCTCATCCTAACGTTAATGCATAACCCATTTCCTGAGAACAACCCCTATCCCATAATTCTAACCCTATCTCCAGTCATCACTGTGACACCTAATCCCTAACCCTAATTCTAAACCGCTAACCCTAACCGTAACCCTACCTACAACCCTAACACTGACAGTAACCCTTACTTCTAACCCCAACGCTATGCCTAACAAAAACCCTAACCCTTGACCCTAACCCTTCACCCTAACCCCTAAGCCTTACCCTAACCCTTAACCCTAATCCTAATCCTAAACATTAAACCTAACCCTAGCTCTTAAAGCTAACCCTAAACCTTACCCTCAAGACTAGACCTAACCCTGACACTAACCTAACACCTGCCCCTAACCAGAACCCCTAAAGCTAACCCTGAACCCTATCCCTAACCCTAGCAGTAAACTTTAACCCTAAACCTAAGCCCAACCCGTAACCCTAATCCTATCCTTTTACCCTAAAACTAACCCCTAAACCTAACCCCTATACCTCACCCTAACTCTAACCCCAATCCTAATTCTAACCATACCCCTTCATAAAACACTAACTCCTAACCGCTAACCCTAACACTAAC